>NC_071991.2:65487196-65790227 GCF_028885655.2 Pongo abelii
TTCAATTGGCTCACAGTTCTGCAGGCTGTACAGGAAGCATTGTGGCTTCTGCTTCTGCGGAGGCTGGAGGAAGCTTCCAATCATGGTGAAAGGCAAACGGGGAGCAAGGCACTTCAGAAGGAAAAGGCTGGAGCAGAAGGAAGAGAGAGATGTGAGAAGATGCTAGATACTTTTAAGCAACCAGATCTCATGAGAACTCACTCACTATCAGGAGAACAGCACTAAGCAGGATGGTGTTAAATCATTCATGAGAAACCACCCCCATGAACCAATCACCTCCCACCAGGCCTCATTGCCAACATTGAGGATTATAATTCTACATGAGATTTGGGCGAGGACACAGATCAAAACCATATCAAATGGTCTTAAATTCATCTAGATTAGGAAAATCTTCACTCTTCCTGAATTTCAAAAAGTTTTTCAAAATAATTCAGTCATTATTTCTTTCCTTATGTTTAGTTTGAACTCTTACAAAATGCCATTTATTTTTTCCTCCAGTTTTTTTTTTTTTTTTTTTTTTTTTTTTGAGATGGAGTCTCACTCTGTTGCCCAGGATGGAGTGCAGCGGTGCTATCTCGGCTCACTGCAAGCTCTGCCTCCTGGGTTCAAGTGATTCTCTTGCCTCAGCCTCCCGAGTAGCTGGGATTATGTGCCCATGCCACCAGTCCCAGCTAATTTTTGTATTTTTAGTAGAGATAGGGTTTACCCATGTTGGCCAGGCTGGTCTCAAACTTCTGACCTCAGGTGATTTGCCTGCCTCGGCCTCCCAAACTGCTGGCATTACAGGCGTGAGCCACCGTGCCTGGCCCAGTTTGAATTTTAAATGTAAGGATGGTTTTCCTAACAAAATGTCTTATGTACTATACTCTGTATGAATGCATTGTTAATTAAAAGAGGACTTGATACCAGCTCTTTGAGATGGGACCCAGAAGATCCCAAGATTGCTGATTGTAGCTTTCCTCATTTATAGCAAGATTCTTTCTACTTGGACAAGCTACTTTAAAGTAGAGGTGGCAATTTTGATGTTTTTTTGTTTGTTTTTACAAACTGTTTAGATAATCTCAAAGCAATTTTCAGTTTTCCTAAAAATAACAACTTTAGGGAAATTGTGAAATCATGATGCTTTCCTAAAAGGAGATATTCTACATTCCATATCACATCTTTCAGACATGTTTGAAAATTTCGATAAATATGTCATTAACTGATCCATTAAGTAAAGTTATTTTCTACCCTTCAGCTTTTCCTCTAAGGGGTTTTCAAGACAGTCCATTTAGGTTAAGCAAGTACTTGTCAGGTAAGTCAGGGTGTAATAACGAAGTATTTTTAGCCCAGGAGACTCCCATTGGATCTTACTCAATTTGTTCATCTTGGTTTTTTTTTATGACATTTAAAATCAGACCTAACATTTTTTACAAGGCTAATTTATACTGACCTAAGATAAAGCTCACCTTTTAATTCTTGCATTGTTAGACTCATTGTTAGACTCAGACATTTACATATATACATATATAGTCCAAGTGTTTTTAAAACTTCATTAATAACAGCAATATCAGCTTAATCATTCATTTAAAATGTCATTTCTCATTTGTTTGTTAAAAAAATTAGTGTTTCTCAAATAATTTTTAAAATTTGCTTAGTTTTGTAAATAAGACGCTTTGTCCTTGCTATGCAAATGGAAAGATTGTATGAAGGAGTTCATGGGTGTGAGCCTTGGCAGAATTAGGTTCAAACCTTTGGGTGGATTACTTAATTCTGAACCTCTGTTTTCTCATCTCTCAAATGGGGACAATAATATTTGTCTTGAAGGGATGTTAAAGTTCTAGAAATAGTATAAGAAAAGGAATCAGTCAGTGGCTGGCAGTAGTTGTTGGCCCACAATTAATGGCAATAGTTTGAAACAAATAACTTCTACAACACACAGATTTAATTTTTTTCCCTGAAAGAAAACTCAGCTCCCTTAACAGGTATTCTTTCTTTAGTCTAGCATCCAAGAAAAATTTGTTTATGCAATACATATTTATGTTAGAAATTGTATTCCTTAAAAAAGAAAAAACAAAACAAAATAATAATTGATAGTTATAAAAACACCCTTAAAACTTCTAGATATTTTTACTATTAAATTAAAAATGATTAATATCAGATTTTAAAATGGCAATGGCTATCAACATTTCAAGAATAACTTTTTCTTCCACTTTTCTTTTAAATATTGGATTTCTTTTCACTGTAAACATAATACCTTTGTTATCAATTATGTTTTTCCTTATGCTGTATAAAATTATTTATATGATATATACATATATATTTAGTTTTTAATTTGAAATTTTCTAAGATTTCTTCTAGTCTGTGCCTTGGTTTTCCTTATAGAAAACTAACCCAGCACTTGTGTTTTTAATTTAAAATGTATTTTTAATCAAAATATGCATATTAAAATTAGTCCATGATATTACCTAGTATCAGTGTTTTATTCTTCTCAAAGTTTTTTTTTCTTCAAATTAGGTGAAATTTTGCTCTTGAGTAATCAATAGTTGAGAAGTCATTGTTTAAAAATCAATACATTTTCTGGTATTTCTTCAAAGAAAGAAAGTCAAGGAAAAGCTTCTATTTCAGAGTCAATAAATTTGTAATCATTTATTTGTTGTTGAAGGAATTTCTATGCATTTTTCATACTCTACCACAAGGTGGAGTATTGCTTTAAATATTGGACCTTTTTACACCATGTGTTCCTAACTAGACTAATTCTATTATGTAGGTAAACAGTGAAATAAAGTTTTGGTGAATGTTAACAGAACTTTGGGCAGTAAAATTTTGATCACTAAAGGATTCACCTGATTACTACTAAGGTATATTAAGAAAAAAAGCCATAAATATTACATTCAATGGCCCCCAACAGAAGAAAGCAAAGAAATTTATTCCAGTGTAGGGACTTTATGACATAAGTCTTGAAATGATATTTAACTTTCATATATCTTTTTCCTCAAAGGCAGGAGTGTCATAGCCTACTGTTTAGATAATTTACTTCTATTTTGTATATATGCATTAATTGTGATAATGTAGGTTGTGCTGAAGAATATTCATTGAATTCCATTACATTGTTTTGAAATGATGGCTGTGCTACTGAATTGCTTTAGAATCATCATGCTGAAAACTTACCAGAACAAAATTTTTTATTGACAATAATTTCTAGCTGAGGTACAGTCAAAGGAAATCCTTCAATTACTCGATGCTGCTTTTAATTCAGAGCAAGCAGATGATCTCCCCAGAAGCTAAGGCTACTTGCAGGAATTTTTATGGATTTAACGGTCATGAGATTACATCTCTCTGCCTTACCACTCTTGTTTGTAACCCTACAGGCTAATGGCAGGGGCTATGATAGGTAGCAACATAGATATAACAGAATCACAAATGCCAATTATTTATGAATGTGAAGAATGCATGCTTAAATAGTATCCAGTGGCTCACCTCTCAGACCTCTATGAGAAGACAAATGAAATGTTTGAAGTGCTGCACATGACTTAGACCAAAATGTCTCATATTCTCATTCAGACATATCTATTTTTTTTAAAAAAATTTCAACTTTTGAACATTGGATGAAGCAAGTAAAAAAGAAAAAGAGGACTTTTCCTACCTCCTCAGCCCACCCCCAGCATGTATATAAAGCTAAGATTAAGACAGTAAAAAGACAAATTCTAATTTGGAAAGGTAAGGATGACATTTAAAGCCATTATTTCAAAATCAAAGAGATGTTTAATTTTTCTTTTTATAATTGCTGAATAGTAAGACACCAAACATGTTATGTTTAGACCAAATTGTATTTTTTCATTGATGTGCAGTTCAAATAACATACAGTAAACCATTTTAAGGTGTACAATGCAGTGGCATTTAGTGCATTTGAAATGTTTTGCAACTACTTCCTCTTTCAGTTTCAAAACATTACCACCTCAAAAAACACCTTGTAGCCATTACATGATCACTCAATATTGTCTGACTTCTCTGTCCCCTAGCAACCAGAAATCTGCTTTCTGTCTGCATGAATTTGCCTCTTCTGTATATTTCATTAAAAAGACATAATATATAACCTTTCGTATCTGGCTTCTTTCATTTAGTGTAATGTTTTCAAGGTTCATGCAAGTTGTAGCATGTGCCAGAATTTCATTCCTTTTTTAAGGCTGAATAATATTCTATTGTATGTATATTACCACATTTTGTTTATATTCATCTGCTAATGGACATTTGGCTTGCTTCCACTTTTTGTCTATTGTAAATAATGCGGCAATGAACATTGGCAAACGAGAACCTGTATCCTAGAAGTGGAATTGCTAGATCATATAGTAATATTGTATTTAGATTTTTGAGGAACAGCCAAATCGTTTTGTACAATGGTTGCTTCATTTTACATGTCTACCAGGAATGTATGAGGTCCCAATATCTCTGTATCTTTGTCAATACTTATCTTCTGCTAAAAAATTATATCATTCCTAATAGTTGTGAAGTGGTATCTCATTATGGTTTTGATTTGTGTTTTCTTAATGACTAATTATGTTGAACGTCCTTTCATGTGCTACTGGTCATTTGTATTCTTCCTTGAAGAAATGTCTGTTCAAGTCATTTGTTCTGTTTTTAATTAGATTGTCTTTTTGTTGTTGAGTGTTAGGAATTCTTTGCATATACTGGATATTAAACCCTAATCAGATATATGATTTGCAAATATTTTCTCCAATTCTGGAGGTTGTCTTTTCACTTTCTTGGAACTGTCCTTTGATGCACACAATTTTTTATTTTTATGAAATCCAACTTATCTTTTGTTGTTGTTGTTGCTTGTGCTCTTGGTGTTAAATCTATGAATTCATTGCCAATTAGAAGTCATCAATAATTACTCCCAATGTTTTCTTCTAATAGTTTTAGAGTTTTGGCTCTTGCATTTTGGTTGTTTTTCCATTTTGAGTTTGCATATGAAGTAAGGTAGGAGTCTAACTTAATTCTATAACATGTGGTTGCCCTGTTGTCTCATCACCTTACGGCAAGTAACTATTCTTTCCTCATTGAATGATCTTGGCACCTTTGTTAAAAATCAATTGTCCATAGATGTTCAGGTTTTCTTTGGGACTTTCAATTCTAGTCCATTGATCTAGATTTGCATCCTTATGCCAATATCACATTGTTTTGAATATTGTAACTTTGTAGTAAGTTTTAAATCAGGAAGTGTGATTCTTCAAGTCTGTTTTTCCCTTTATATATCATTTTGGCTATTTGGGGATCCCTTGAAATTTCATGTGATTTTTGGAATTGGCTTTTCCATTTCTGCAAAAAAAAGGAAATAGGAATTTTGATAGAGATTGCATTGAATCTCTGTATCACTTTGTGGATATCTGTTGCCATCTTAACAGAATTAAGTCTTTCAGTCCATGAACACAGGGTGTCTTTCCATTTATTTAGGTCTTTAATTTCTTTCAGGAATATTTTGTCATTTTCAGTATGTAAATCTTGTACCCCATTGTTTAAATTTCTTCTTTGGTATTCTTTTGGATGCTAATGTAAATAATATTATTTTCTTTATTTGACCTCAGATTGTTTATTGTAGGTGTAAAGAAACACACTGATTTTTCAATAATGATCTTATAACACAACTTTGCTGAATTTGTTTATTAGCTCTAATAGGTTTTTTAAGGGGTTCTTTGGGATTTTCTATTTATTTCATCATCGAATAATTTTATTTATTCTTTTTTACTTGGATATCTTTTATTTTTCTTGCCTAACTGGCAAGAGTGGCCAGAACTTCCAGTATAATGTTGAAGGGCAGTGGTAAGAGAGGACATCCTGATGTTATTTCTAATCTTAAAGAAAAGCTTTCCATCATTTACCATTGAATATGATGTTAGCTGTGGGTTTTTTATAAATGCCTTTACCATGTTGAGGAAGTTCCTTGCTGTTCCTAGTTTGCTGAGTGTTGTTATCATTAAGGAGTGTCAGATTTTGTCAAATGCTGTTTTTGTGCCTATTGAAATGACCACAGGTTTTGGAGTTTTTTCCCCCCTTGGTTTTATAAATATGTTGCTTTTTATTGGCTGATTTTCATATGTTTGACCACTCTTTCATTTCTTGGAAAAATCAAACTTGGTGATGGTATATAAACATTTTAATGTACTGTTAAATTCAGTTTGCTAGTATTTTGTTGAAGATTTTTGGCTTTATTTTACTAATGGGTATTGGTCTATTTTTTTCTTTTCTTGTAATGTATTTGTCTCATTTTAGAATCAGAGTAATGCTGGAATCATAGGATGTGCTAGAAAGTGTTTCCTCCTCTTCTATTTAGGAAGAGTTTGAGTAGGATGGGTGTTACTTCTCTATATATTTGGTAGAATATATCAGTAGAAGTTATCTGACTATGGACTTTCTTTGTTGTGAGATTTTTGATTACTTACTGATTCAATCTTTTACTTGTTGGAGCAGTGTTAAGATTTTCTGTTCTTTCTGAAGTCAATTTTGATACTTTGTGTGTTTCTAGAAATTTGTCCCGTTCACCCATTTATAAAATGGTTTAGCCTACAATTGTTCGTAGTATCCTCTTAAAATATTTTTAATTTCTTAAGGTCATAGCAATATCCCTACTTTTATTTCTAATTTGAGTTATTTATGTATTCTGTTCATTTTTCTTAGTTTGACTAAGAAATGCCAATTTTGTTGATCTTTTTAAAAAACCAACTTCTGGGTTTGTTGATTCTTTCTATTATTTTTCTGTTCTTTATTTCATTTATCTCTGCTCAAATCTTTATTGCTGCTTGTTTGGGATTTAGTTTTCCTTATTTTTTAAAGCTCCTTAAGGTGTAAAGTTGGGTTGTTGATTTGAGCTCTTTCTTCCTTGTTAATGTGGATATTCATAGCTATATACTCCTCTCTAGGCACTGCTTTTGCTACATCCTCTGTTTTTTGTGTTTTCATTTTTATTTATTTCCAAGTATATTCTAATTTTCCTAATGACTTTTTTTTGACCCATTGGTAGTTTAAGAGCATGTTGTTTAATTTTCATTTATTTGAGAATTTTCATTTTCCTTCTGTTATTTATTTCCATCTTCACTCCACTGTACTTGGATAAGATACTCAACATAAATTCAATCTTTTAACATTTACTGAGAATATATTATAGCTGTAAATATTTATAGCCTGGAGAATGTTTTATGTGAACTCTGCTTTCGTTGTGTGGTGTGTTTCTGTATACAGCTGTTAGGTTTAATTGGCCTATGGTGTTGTTCAAGCCTTCTATTGTTGATTTTATTTATAGATATTCTATCCATTCTTGAAAGTGGAGTATTGAAGATTCCAACTATTATTGTCAAATTATCTATTCTTTAAATTCAATTCTGTCAGTGTTTGTAAAATAGACCAATCAGCACTCTGTAAAATGGACCAATCAGCTGGACGTGGGTGGGGACAAATAAGGGAATAAAAGCTGGCTACCCCAGCCAGCAGCGGCAACCCATTCATGTCCACTTCCACGCTGTGGAAGCTTTGTTCTTTCGCCCTTCACAATAAATCTTGCTGCTTCTCACTCTTTGGGTCCATGCCACCTTTAAGAGTTGTAACACTCACCACAGAGGTCTGTGGCTTCGTTCTTGAAGTCAGCGAGACCAAGCACCCACTGGAAGGAACTAACTCTAGACACATCTTGGTGACCGTGAAAGAAGCATCACCAAATGGTGAGTACCATCGGACCTCTTTCGCTTGCTATTCTGTCCTATTTTTCCTTAGAATTCAGGGGCTAAACTCCAGGCAACTTTCGGCCAGTTAAAAGCAACTAGCGTGGCCAGCGGACTAAAGACACAGGTGTCAGGCTTTCTGGGAAAGGGCTCTCTAACAATCCCCGACTCTTCGGAGTTGGAAGTGTTGGTTTGCCTGGAACCAGCTTTCACTTTTCCTGTACTTCTGGGCTGAGCTGAGTGTTGATAGAGAGGAAAACCATTCAGCTCCAAGGTCCCGACAAAATGTTGGTTGACCCTGCAGACATGAGCAGAACTCTCAAAGTCACGTTGCCCAAGCGAGACTCTCCCATCTATCCTATCTTTCCTGACCCTTGCCTCCTGGGTCCTAATACCTTCAGACAAACTTCCTTTCACTTTTCTTCTCCAAGGCTATTTCCACTTCTAAAAACCACTCCTTGTCTCTGGTGCTTTTCTAGTTTCTTCTAGAAGAATGATTTCTAGTATAAATTTTGGGACTCTGTTCCTTTCTTCAGGCACCCAGGCTCACCAGTCAGAAAGACAAAATTTTTGCCCAAAGCCCCATTGGCGGGAGACTATCTGGAATTTTAGGATGCCTCCTCAGACAAGCAGGCCTAACAAAGGCTATTCCTGAAGTTAGGATATGGGGAGCCTCAGAAACAATATCCTTCCTATCCATAAGATGAAAAGTAAGGACAGAAGGCATCACTCTTCCAACCCTAGAGATCTCTTCCCTCCCTCAGGGTGTGGCCCTCCACTCCATTTTGAGTATAACATCTTTATAGGACAGGGGTAAGGTCCCAATACTAACAGGAGAAAATGCTTAAGACTCTAACAGGTTTTTGAGACTGCGTCGGTAAGGGCCACTAAATCTGATTTTTCTTGGTCCTCTTTGTGGTCTAAGAGGAAAGGCAAGGGTGCAGCTTTTCAAGAATGCATTGCTAAGGGCCACTAAATCCGACCTTCCTCAGTCCTCTTTGTGGTCTAGGAGGAAAACTAGTATTTCTGCTGCTGCATCGGTAAGTGCAACTATTCTGATCAGCAAGGTTCAGGGACCGTTGCAGGTTCTTGGGCAAGAGGGGATCTGCTGCTGCATTGGTGAGTGCAACTATTCTGATAAGCAGGGTCCAGGGACTGTTGTGGGTTCTTGGGCAAGAGGGGGATCTGCTGCTGCATCGGTTAGTGCAACTACTCCCATCAGCAGGGTCCAGGGACCATTGCGGTTCTAGGGCAAGGGGGGAATAACAAACCAAAACCACAGGTGATTTTTTCTTTTAGATGGGAAACACTCAGGCATCAACAGGCTCACCCTTGAAATGCATCCTAAGCCATTGGGACCAATTTGACCCGCAAACCCTGAAAAAGAGACAGCTCACTTTTTTATGCACTACAGCCTGGCCCCAATACTCTCTCTCTGATGGGGAAAAATGGCCACCTGAGGAGAGTATAAATTACAATACGATCCTGCAGCTTGACCTTTTCTGTAAGAGGGAGGGCAAATGGAGTGAAATACCTTATGTCCAAGCTTTCTTTTCATTGAGGAAGATGCACAACTATGTAAAGCTTGCAATTTACATCCCACAGGAGGACCTCTCAGCTTACCCCCATATCCTAGCCTTCCTATAGCTCCCCTTCCTATGAATGATAAGTCTCCTCTAATCTCCCCTGCCCAGAAGGAAATAAGCAAAGAAATCTCCAAAGGACAACAAAAAACCCCTGGCTATCAGTTATGTCCCCTTCAAGCGGTAGGGGGAGGGGAATTTGGCCCAACCCAGGTACATATCCCTTTCTCCCTCTCTGATTTAAAACAGATCCAGGCAGACCTGGGGAAGTTTTCAGATGTTCCTGATAGGTACGTAGATGTCCTACAGGGTCTAGGGCAAACCTTCAATCTCACTTGGAGAGATGTCATGCTATTGTTAGATCAAACCCTGGCCTTTAATGAAAAGAATGTGTCTTTAGCTGCAGTCCGAGAGTTTGGAGTTACCTGGTATCTTAGTCAAGTAAGTGATAGAATGACAGTCAAAGAAAGGGGCACATTCCCTACTGGTCAGCAAGCCATTCCCAGTATGGATCCCCACTGGGACCTAGACTCAGATCATGGAGACTGGAGTCATAAATATCTGTGGACCTGTGTCCTAGAAAGACTAAGGAGAATTAGGAAAAATTCCATGAATTATTCAATGATGTCCACCATAACTCAGGGAAAGGAAGAAAATCCTTCTGCCTTCCTCAAGCAGCTACGGGAGGCCTTAAGAAAATATACTCCCCTGTCACCCAACTCACTCAAAGGTCCATTGATCCCAAAAGACAAGTTTATTACCCAATCAGCAACAGATATCAGGAGAAAGCTCCAAAAGCGAGCCCTGGGCCCTGAACAAAATCTGAAGGCATTATTAAACCTGGCAACCTCCGTGTTCTATAATAAGGACCAAGAGGAACAGGCAGAAAAGGAAAAGCAAGATCAGAGAAAGGCTGCAGCCTTAGTCGTGGCCCTCAGACAAACAAACCTTGGTGGTTCAGAGAGGACAGAAAATGGAGCAGGTCGGTCACCTGGTAGGGCTTGTTATCAGTGTAGTTTGCAAGGACACTTTAAAAAAGATTGTCCAGTGAGAAACAAGCTGCCCCCTCGCCCATGTCCACTGACACGGCAAGGCAATCACTGGAAGGCATACTGCCCCAGAGGACAAAGTTTCTCCAGGCCAGAAGCCCCCAACCAGATGATCCAACAACAGGACTGAGGGTGCCCGGGGCAAGCACCAACTCATGTCATCACCCTCACTGAGTCCCAGGTACATTTAACCTTTGAGGGCCAAGAAATTGACTTCTTCCTGGACACTGGTGTAGATTTTTCAGTGTTAATCTCCTGTCTCAGACAGCTAACCTCAAAGTCCGTTACCATCCGAGGAATCCTGGGACAGCCTGTGACCAGGTATTTCTCCCACCTCCTCAGTTGAAATTGGGAGACTTTGCTTTTTTCACATTCCTTTCTTGTTATGCTTGAAAGTCCCACACCCTTATGAGGGAGGGACATATTAGCCAAAGCTGAAGCTATTATCTACATGAATATGGGGAACAAGTTACCCATTTGTTGTCCCCTGCTTAAGGAGGGAATCAACCCTGAAGTCTGGGCATTGGAAGGACAATTCAGAAGGGCAAAAAATGCCTGCCCAGTCCAAATCAGGCTAAAAGACCCCACTACTTTTCCTTATCAAAGGCAATATCCCTGAAGGCCTGAAGCTCATAAAGGATTACAGGATATTGTTAGACATTTAAAAGCTCAAGGCTTAATAAGAAAATGCAGCAGTCCCTACAACAAATTCAAGGAGTACAAAAACTGAACAGTCCATGGAGACTAGCGCAAGATCTTAGATTCATCAATGAGGCAGTAATTCCTCTATATCCAGTTGTACCCAACCCCTATACCCTGCTCTCTCAAATACCAGAGGAAGCAGAATGGTTCACTCTTCTGGACCTCAAGGATGCCTTCTTCTGTATTCCCCTGCACTCTGACTCCCAGTTTTTCTGCCTTTGAGGATCCCACAGACCACACCTCCCAACTTACATGGATGGTCTTGCCCAGGGGTTTAGGGATAGCCCTCATCTGTTTGGTCAGGCACAGGCCCAAGATCTAGGTCACTTCTCAAGTCCAGGCACTCTGGTTGTTCAGTACATGGATGATTTACTTTTCACTACCAGTTCGGAAGCCTCATGCCAGTAGGCTACTCTAGATCTCCTAAACTTTGTAGCTAACCAAGGGTACAAGGTGTCTAAATTGAAGGCCCAACTCTGCCTACAATAAGTCAAATATCTAGGCCTAATCTTAGCCAGAGGAACTAGGGCCCTCAGCAAGGAATGAATACAGCCTATACTGGCTTATCCTTGCCCTAAGACATTAAAACAGTTGTGGGGGATCCTTGGAATCACTGGCCTTTGCCAACTATGGATCCCCGGATACAGCGAGATAGCTAGGCCCCTCTATACTCTAATCAAGGAGACCCAGAAGGCAAATACTCATCCAGTAGAATGGGAACCACAGGCAAAACAGCCTTCAAAACCTAAAAGCAGGCTCTAGCACAAGCTCCAGTCTTAAGCCTTCCCACAGGACAAAACTTCTCTTTATACATCACAAAGAGAGTGGGAACAGCTCTTGGAGTCCTTACTCAGACTCATGGGACAACCCCACAACCAGTGGCATACCTAAGTAAGGAAATTGATGTAGTAGCAAAAGGTTGGCCTCACTGTTTACAGGTAGTTGCGGCAGTGGCTATCTTAGTATCAGAGGCTATCAAAATAATACAAGGAAACGATCTCACAGTCTGGACTACTCATGATGTAAATGGCATTCTAGGTGCCAAAGGAAGTTTATGGCTATCAGACAACTGCCTGCTCAGATACCAGGCACTACTCCTTGAGGGACTGGTGCTTCAAATACACATGTGTAGCCCTCAACCCTGCCACTTTTCTCCCAGAGGATGGAGAATGAATCTAGCATGACTGCCAACAAATTATAGTCCAGACTTATGCCCACTGAGAGGATCTCTTAGAAGTCCCCTTAGCTAATCCTTACCTTAACCTGTATGCTGATGGAAGTTCATTTGTGGAGAATGGGATATGAAAGGCAGGTTATGCCATAGTTAGTGATGTAACAGTACTTGAAAGTAAGCGTCTTCCCCCAGGGACCATTGCCCAGTTAGCAGAACTAGTAGCACTTACCCGAGCCTTAGAACTGGGAAAGGGAAAAAGAATAAATGTGTATACAGATAGCAAGTATGCTTATCTAATCCTACATGCCCATACTGCAATATGGAAAGAAAGGGATTTCCTAACCTCTAGAGGAATCCCCATTAAATACCACAAGGATATCATGGAGTTATTGCACGCAGCACAAAAACCCAAGGAAGTGGCAGTCTTACAATGCTGAAGCCATCAAAAATGGGAAGGAGAGGCAGGGAAAGACCAGCAGAGAGGAAAGAGACAGACAGAAAGTCAAAGAGAAAGAAAGAGGTGGTGGGGGTGGGGGGAAAGACAGTCAAAGAGAGCAGGAAAGAGAGAGAGAGGAAGAGACAGAGAGACAAAGAGGGAGTCAGAGAGAGAGGAGGAGACAGAGAGACAGAGAGAGAGAGAGAGAGATAGAAAGGCAAAGAGAGAAGGAAAGAGAGAGAGAGAGAAAGAGAGAGAGATAAAAGTATAAAGAAAAAACTGTGTACCCTATTCCTTTAAAAGCCAGGGTAAATTTAAAACCTATAATTGATAATTGAAGGTCTTATCCATAACCCTATAACACCCCAATACCACCTTGTCAGTGTAGACAAGGGCGTAGCCTGAAAGCACTGAGGTCACTCACAACCCATAGCCTTCCTATCAAAAATCCTTAACCCAGGAAGTTTCCTAACAGGGGATCTAAATCTTAATTAATTACCATACAAAGGTCCGACTAGACCTAGGAGGAACTCCCTTCAGGACAAGACGATAGATGTTTCCTCCCAGGCAATTAAGGGAAAAAGACACAGTGGATATTCAGTAAGTGATAAGGAAACTCTTGTAGAAGCAGTTAAGAAAATTGCCTAATAATTGGTCTGCTAAAATGTGTGAGCTGTTTGCACTCAGCCAAACCTCAAAGTATGTACAGAATCAGGAAGGAGCCATCTATACCAATTCTAAGTTAATATGGACTGAACGAGGTCTTATTAATAGCAAAGAATAATTGAAATCCCAAACTTAAAAGGTTTTCAACAAAAGTAAGTTTACTACCAAAACTGCTAAGGCCTAGATCTCCTCACTACTGAGAAAGGAGGACTTTGTGCCTTCTTAGGGGAACAGCGTTGTTTTTACACTAACCAGTCAAGGATAGTACGAGGTGCCACCCACCGTTTACAGGAAAAGGCTTCTGAAATAAGACAATGGCTTTCAAACTCTTATACCAACCTCTGTAGTTGGGCAACATGGCTTCTCCCCTTTCTAGGTCCCATGACAGCCATCTTGCTATTACTTGCCTTTGGGCCCTGTATTTTTAACCTCCTTGTCAAATTTGTTTCCTCCAGGATCAATGCCATCAAGTTACAAATGGTCTTACAAATGGAACCCCAAAAGAGCTCAACTAACAACTTATACCGAGGACCCCTGGACTGACCCACTGACCCTTTTGGCTGGCCTAGAGAGTTCTCCTCTGGAGGACATTACCACTGCAGGGCCCCTTCTTCACCCCTATCCAGCAGGAAATAGCTAGAGTGGTCATTGCCCAATTCTCAACAGCTGTTGGGGTGTCCGGTTTAGAGGAGAGATTGAGAGGTGAAGCCAGCTAGACTTCTGGGTCAGGTGGGGACTTGGAGAACTTTTCTGTCTTACAAGAGGATTGTAAAATGCACCAATCAGCACTCTGTAGCTAGGATTGTAAAACACACCAGTCAGCGCCCTGTGGCTAGCTAGAAGTTTGCAAATGCGCCAATCAGTGCTCTGTAAAAACACACCAATCAGAGCTCTGTGGCTAGCTAGAGGTTTGTAAAATGGACCAATCAGCAGGACATGGGTGGTGACAAATAAGGGAATCAAAGCTGGCCACCCCAGCCAGCAGTGGCAACCCGCTCGGGTCCCCTTCCACGCTGTGGAGCTTTGCTTTTTTTGCTCTTCACAATAAATCTTGCTGCTGCTCACTCTTTGGGTCTGTACCACCTTTAAGAGCTGTAACACTCACTGCAGAGTTCCGCGGCTTCATTCATGAAGTCAGCAAGACAAAGAACCCACCAGAAGGAACCAACTCTGGACACATTACTTTATTTTGTCTGAAATTAAAATAGCAACACTTGATAATTTATGTTTTCCATTTGCTTGATAGATTTTTCTCCATCTCTTTACTTTGAGCCTATGATGTCACTGGATGTGAGATGGGTGTCTTGAAGACAGTACCATTTTTTGTGTCTTGCTTCTTTATCCAATTCACCACTCTGTGTCTTTTAATTGAGGCATTTAACCTATTTACATTTAAAGTTAGGATTCACATGTACAGATTTCTTCCTGTCATCATGTTGTTAGCTGGTTATTACACAGACTTGGTCGTATAGTTGCTTTATAGTGTCACTGGCCTATGTACTTAAGTGTGTTTTTGTAGTGGCTGGTAATGATCCTTCCTTTCCATGTTTACCACTATTTTCAGGACCTCTTGTAAGGCCAGTCTTGTTTGGTGGTAATGAAACCCCTTAGCATTTGCTAGTTTGAAAAGGATTTTATTTTGTCTTTGCTTATGAAGCTTAATTTTGCTGGATTTGAAATTCTTGGTTGGAAATTCTTTTCTTTAATAATGCTGAGTATAGGCCTGCATTCTCTTCTAGTTTTTAGAGTTTCTGCTAAAAGATCTACTGTTAGCCTGATTGAGTTCCCTTTGCAGGTGACCTGCCCCTTCTCTATAGTTGCCTTTAGCATTTTTTTCCTTTTATTTAGATTGGAGAATACGATGACTGTGTGTCTTAGGGATAGTCTTCATTTGTATTATTTTGGAGGTATCCTCTGCATTTCTTGAATTTGAAATGTTGGCCTCTGTAGCGAGGTGTGGAAATTTTCATGGAAAATATACTGAAATATGTTTTCCAATTTGCTTGCTTTCTCCCCATCTCTTTCAGGGATGCCAATGTGTCCTAGATTTTGTCTCCTTACGTAATCTCATATTTCTTGGAGGTATTGTTTGTTCATTTGTTCTTTTTCTTTATTTTTGTCTAAGTTAGTTGGTTTGAAGAACCTGATCTGATCTCTGAGATTCTTTGCTCAGCTTGGTCTATTCTCCTGATAATACTGCAGTTGCATTATGAAATTATTCTAGTGTTTTTTTCAGCTCTATTAGAGCAGTTTGATTGTTTCCTGTAATGGTCATTTTGTCAATCAACTCCCACATTAATTTATTGTAATTCTCAGATTCCTTGATTTGGGTTTTAACTTTCTCCCAAATCTCAGTAATCTTCATTCCTATCTGTATTCTGAATTCTGTTTCTGTCATTTCAACCATTTCAGCCTGGTTAAGAACACTTGCTAGAGAACTAGTATGGTCATTTGGAGGAAAGAAGACACTCTGGCTTTTTGCATTGCCAGAGTTTTTGCACTGGTTCTTTCTCATTTGTGTAAGCTGATATTCCTTTAATTTCCATGTAATTTGAGTACAGTCAGTAGATCTTTTTTCTGGATGTTTTCAGACAGTCAAGGCTTTGTGCAGGATCCTTATCTGTAGCTGAATTTTTGTCCTTGTTTTCACAGGGGCGTACATTAGCAAAGAATTTTTGGTGTCAAACTTTGGGCTCCAATTCAGTAGACAGCGTTTGGGCATAATGGTTAGTAGGTAGGTTCTTGCTCAGCCACCTGGGTTCTCTGTATTACCTCATGATTGCAGCCATGCTCCCTCTCAATGCTCTGAAACTGTGGGCTTCTCTCTCATTTGAGTGCTGTCTGCATATCTTGGCTTAGCGCTCTTGAGCTGCACACTGCAGCTCTGGGGTGAGCTTATACTTTATGTTCCCTCCACAGCTTGGAGGCAGGAGGGGAAGGGATGTTGGTAGTGGTTGTGGCAGAGGGTCTTTTACTTGTCTCTTGGGGTTCCACCCCAGAGAAATGCAGAGCCACTATAAATAACTCTGACTGGCCCAGGGTGGGGCACCTTCTCTGCGGGCCCAATCTGAGGGGACTCTGCTTGGTGATGAACATGGGGTACAGAGGGGTCATGAAGACAGACTGGCCTCATCTCCTTATGGTCACTGCAGCTTGCTGGAGGTGTGCTTAAATCACTAAGGATCTTTACCGTTTCCCCAGTCCAACGGTAAAAATAGCAGTGCCACTGCAGTGGTACTGGCAGAGGGGCTTTCAGTTGTCTCTGGGAGTTCTATCTCAGAGAAATGCAGAGCAACTGCTACCAGAAATGTTCAGTGAGAGGGTAGAGAGGCTGCACTGCTGCCTGAGTCAGGGGCTCTTCTTGGTGAAGAGCCAGGGTTGATGGCTCTCAGAAAGAAGAGACAGAGCTCCTCTCCATATAGTGACTGTGGCATGCTGGAAGTACAAGTGAAACCCTTGCACTTGCAAGTGGTTCAGCAAGAACAGAACCATTGCTGTGTTACTGGCAGAGAGGCTGTTGGTTGCCTCTGGGGGCCCCTTCCCAGGGAATCACACAGCCACTACCAGTGGGTAAGCTCAGCCAGGGATGGGACAACTGTTTTGTGGTCCCAAGTTGGGGCCTCTGCATGCTGAAGAGTGGAGTATGGAAGCTTACAAGGAAGAGAGACTGGACTCCTCTCTCTATGGCAGCTGCAGAGTGGTGGAGGTTCCAGCATAGCAACCAGGCCTTTTGTTCCTTCTCCAGCCCAACGGTGGTTAAGGCAGTACTACAGCAGCTGCAATGGCAGAGGGGCTATGTGTTGTCTGTGTGATTACCTCCTCACAGAAATGCAGAGCCATCTCTGACTAAAGTGTTTGGGTAAGGGCAGGGTAGTTGTGCTAGAGTCCTAGGTCAGGAAGCTTTGACCAGTGAAGAGAAGTGGGAACAGTCACCCATGTGGAAAACAGTCTGGCCAGTTTTCCATGGGGCAGCTTTGCTGTGCTGAGGGATCTGTGCCAATTCCTAATCACCATGCTCCACCCAGGTCCTGAGGGCAACAATGGTGAGGGTTGTAGGACAGCAAGAATGGCCACCTGCCTCTCTGGGAACTCTGTCCCAGGGAAGTACAGAGCTGCTACCGGCCTGAGAGCCCAGCCGAGGGTTGGCTAGAGTCCTAGGTTGGGAGGCTCTGCCCAGTGAGGAAAAGCAGAAATGAGGACCTGCATTGAAAACAGTCTGGTCACTTTTCTTTGGGGTGGCTTCACTGTGCTAGGGATCCACCCCAATCCCTAATTACCATGCTCACTCCAGAGCCTGAGGGCAACAGTGGTGAGGGGTGTGAGAGAGCAAAAATAGCAGCCTGCCTTTCCCTCTGGGAGCTCTGTCTCAAGGAAGTTCAGAGCTGCTACCAGCTTGTGAGCCCAGGTGGGGCAGACGTGGGCACACTATGGTCCCAGTCCAGAGGGCTTTATCCCAGGAGGGCCAGTAGAGGCAAACTCTGCAGTCTGTCGTGGCTCAGCCCCCAGGATTTGGCTTTTTTCAGGGTATTCAAGGGAGCCTGACCTCCCCCATAGCTGGAGCTGGAGCCACTAATGCTGGGATGCCTGGGGATCCAAGGCACCTGGGACTCCATGTGTGCCTGAGTGGTGGCCTTGCCCAGACTCCATGTAGCTCTCCATGTCAGTCTGGAGGCCTTGGTGTGGGGACTCATGCAGGAATCTCCTGAGCCCAGGGTTGCAAAGCTCCATGACAGAAGTGTGCATCCCTGGGGACTCTCACTCACTTACAATTTCCCTACTATAGAGGAACCTACCCTGGCTTTGTGCCACTTCTGGGTGGGCAGTTGTCCCGTTTCACTCCTCTCTGTTCTCCATGGGTCGAATTGTTTCCTTGATTAATCCCATTGAGTCCACTTGGATATTCCAGCAGAAGAGGTTGTATTTACTCACAATTGTTTCTCTCTCAGTGAGAACAGTGCACACTAGCTGCTTCTAGTCAGCCATCTTGACTCTTCTCAAATGCTTTTTATCTTTTCCTTTCTCTGTCTTGTCTTCTGTGAATTCTATAACGTGCATATTGGTATGCTTGATAGTGTCCCGTAAGTCCTTTGTGTCTTCATTTTTCATTCTTTTTTCTTTCTTCTCCTCAGGCTGGATAATTTTATTTTACCTATCTTTAAGTGCACCAATTCTTCAGAAGTTATATCTTGGTTTAACCCTTCTAGTGATTTTTTCATTTTGTTTGTTGTAATTTTTAGCTCCAAAATTTATAGTTGGTTTCTTTTTATAATTTCTATCTCTTCATTTGATATTTCCTACTTGTTCATAAATTATTCTTCTGATTTCCTTTTTTTTGTCCATGGTTCCCTTCAGCTCTTTGAGCATATTTAAGATACTAAAGTATTTGTCTCATAAGTCCAATGTAAAAACGTCTTTGAAAATAACTTTTCTCATTTTATTTTTCTAAGTAAGTAGGCTAGAACTTTCTCCTTTTATTTTTGTTGATTTGGTTGTTGTTTAGAAATGGACCCTTTGACTATTTTAATGTATTGATAGTAACTCTAGAAATCAGATTTTTCTCCCTCTCCAGGATTGTTCTTTTCTTATTGAAGGTTGCAGTCATTCATTTGTTTATTACTTTTCCAAACTATTTTTGCAAAGACTATTCCTTTTTTTCTCTGTGGTCACTGAAGTCACTCTTCTGTTATCTGTGCAGTCAACCTGTCACCTAAGATATTTCCTTGAATGCTTTGACTCAAGGGGTAAAAAAAAAGGCATCTGACTCTAAATTCTTTCAACAGATGCTTCTAGGGAAGGAGCTTTAGACTGAGGGTGTTGAAACAAAGGCCAGCTTCTGAGCAGGTTTCTCAGTGAACCACCAGGCAGATTCAAACCTAAAACTCCAATTATTGGAGAACAAGGTTTTCATTGTTCACCCTGACACAGGCAGACTACACCAGGACTTTTGGCCACTGTTACCATGGCCATTTGCCCTGGGGCTGGGAGATGGTTGTTGCAACACAAAATGCTGAAATTCACACATATTCACCAGCCCCTTTCTTTCATCAAACACTCTTGTTGATGAGTTAAGTTTACAACTAAACTTGAGGTCTAAAATAGTTGATTCTCACAGTCTTGAGAGCTTAGTATTTGTTTTGGTGGTGGAACTGATTCCTGAGCTGCCTACTCTGATATCTTCTGTGTCATCACTACTAGAAATCCTAACAAATTTGATGATATACTATCTTTCTGATAACAATAAAAATCCACATACCTGCTTGTACATAAATTCCTTTAATTTAGGTTAGATGTTTTATGAAAATACTTAATCCTTGGGTGGCTTTTTATTTTTTGCCATAAGTATTATCTCACCTCTTTTTTTCCCTTTTAATATAGTCAAATATTAAACTCTGCTTCTATAACACATGCTCCAAAGAAACCTTAAATATTCTGGGAATGAAGAAAAATCTTTAATCTGATGGTTCAACCTCATTTCTTGTTTATATCACCTCTACAAGAACCCACCAATCTTCCAATTAAACATCTCAGGGCTTGGAGTTTATATTATTATCAACATTATTCCATTCCACATTTTAGAATCTTTGATTGCTGTAATGATCTACTTTGTATGAAGTTGACACTTTCCCCCACTACTTTGGTACTAGTTTATTTATGAAGTAATCACAAAATAAACCTGAATTTCTACCACATAACAGAAATGGATATTTGTAAATGGTTGTTCTCTGGGTTGTCTGAACTAAGTGTTCTTAGTCTTTTCCATTTTTTTCCCCACATAAAGTTTTAATCAAACCACTCAGGTAATAGCTTATTTATGGACATTTTCATCCTGGGAATATTATTCCTAAAACAGAAACTCAGTACTCCAGAACAATTGACCAGCTTCAGATTGATCGTTCTAGAAACTACTAAAAATAAATAATTACAATCTAGCTTTATTTTCTTCATGAACTCACTGTGGCATCTTCCATTTAGATACTAATAAACCCATTTTGTAATGTGTTTATTAGTATTTAATTCCTTAGATATATATATTACAGAAACTGTAGAAAATAGAATAAAATGGATTATTACACTACTCTAATACTACTATTATGATTTTTCAATGTTTCTTCTTGTGCTCTATTGTGTAAGTATAATATATTAAGGTTTTTAAAGTTTTAGTGATAAACTCAGGAAGAAAAGAATATTCTCACCATTACAACATAATTAGCATTTAGAGTAAAATTAATACAAATTTTGGGCTAAATGTTTCCTTTCTTTTTTTAAAGTAAGCATTTTTAATGCAATTAGCATATATGCAATTTCATATACTACTTTTTAATATTATATGTGATTACATGGTATTTGTAACTATCATTTTCAGGTTTCATAACAATTTCCCTAAAGGTGCTATATTTAATCTCGATGTAATATTTTTATACATCTTTATATATAAAATTTTGTATTAAGTTTACTTATGTAAGTTAGAAAATTGAAAAGAATGGGCTAAACACCATGAATTTTGAAACCAAGTAGATATTTCTATGTTCCAAAAACAGGTTACAGAAATTCACATTGCTGTGAGAAATGTATGCCCACTTCACTTTGTACTTTTTAACATCATTTTTCATCGTCTTTTATTAGGTTGGTGCAAAAGTAATTGCAGTTTTTTCTGCGAGTAATGGCAAAAACCACAATTACTTTTGCACCAACCTAATAGTTTGATAAGCAAAAAACGTCATTCATTTTTTACTTTGCAGTTCTCTGATTAGTTGATATTAAGTTTTTAACCCTCCATGTTTGTTTACTATTGTCTTTCTTCTATGAATTACCTATTCATGCTATTTGTCAGTTTATTGATATTTTATCTTTTCATCTTGAGAATCTTTTTGAAAGTAATATTAACTTTAATTTTTGCTCCAAATCTTTTAAATCTTGAGTTGCTTCATTTTCTTTTCAGGCATAGAAGTTCAAATATCTATGTATTTCTACATTTTCTATTTATTCTGTTATTTTATGCTTAAATTGTTCCTCCCATCTGTTCCATACCATTTTTTCTAGCCTGTCTATGGATTGTCATTTTGAATTTAATTCTTTAATTACCTTCAAATTTACTTTGCAATTTTAATGAGATTCTGTTCTGATTTATTTTTCTAAGACACTGAATATTTATTTATAACAGTTGTGTTGACATCCTTTGCCTTCATCTCTTTCTTCCTGGATAACAGGAAACCATCTCTCCATTCATTGAAGGTCTGAGTCTCACAGCGTTCTTAGGTCCACATGATACCATTCTTTCAACCCTGCCAACTAGTCTTCAAGGGCAAGACCCCTGAAAGAAATTGCTGAAGTCTCTGACAAAATACTTTCAGTTCTATCAAACAAGTTTTCTTTCATGGGAAATATGAGTATGTTCTGGGGAGCTGGAACATGCAATAACTGTGAATTTGGTGGTGATTATTGTGTTTGTTTTTTGTTTTACACTCAGGTCTCGTTTCTTAGTCTCTTAATTTTCCCAAATAGTGATTTCTGTCATGATGTTTATCCTTTCCCCATCAGTTTTTTATTGGCTATTAAACCTGTGTGTATACTTGTGAACCTGGTTCAACACATGAGGCTGAACTCAAATTCTCTCTAACTAGGCTCTTGAGCCTGTGAAAATCAGGAGATCTACTTAATAGTATAAAAGGTACATCTTAACTGTATCAATTAGGTTATTTTAAACTGAATTTCAGCTCTCATTTTGCCCAAATACCCAATAAAATATTCTTAAAAGACCCCAAATTAGACCTAAAATTTTCAACTTACTCTCAAAGTCTTTTCAACTTGTATATTTAACTAACTAATCACAGATATAGTAAAGGAAAATGAATAAAATCTTGATCTCTCAAATGAAAAAGATCTAAGTTTGAATCTTAACTCTCACTTACCAGTTCTGTGACTCTGGGCTAACAGACTTAACTTTTCCAGATTTGAGTAATAACTTCTCTATAGTTTACTCTGAGGATTAAAGGGAGATGATTCTTTAAGTTCTTAGCAAGGTAACTGGTGTGTTAGAAACATCCTGCAGTCTTGGGTATTATTATTTTATGTATTAACATACATATAATATGCATAATGCAATATAACAATTTTCAACTTTGTTGAAATGGGCAGTTGGGAAGTGGGAGTTTGTATGCTAAGTTAAACCTTGACGTAACAATGAAAAATACTGGAAATCATAGGTCTAGTAATTTAAGCCTCTAAATATATCCCTAAAACAATAACCTGTTGTATTTAGGAAAAGTAACTAATTTCTATAAAAATCCTACTAAATAGGTAATAATTTCCCCCATTTAACAGATGCGTAAATTGATGTTCATAGAATTTAGTTTGCTAAAGTTTATTCAGCTGAGAAATAGCTAAATGGAAGTTTAAATCCAATTTTATCAAATCTCTTTTACTAACTACCTCTAGCTTTTGAATAGTTTTTATTGAAGACACAATTTATATAATGTCAATAATTTTTTTGAAAGGATTCTAGGTAAATCAAGAGCAATTCATAATATCTTCCCATGTATGAAGTTAGATTCTATAGCAGAAATATAGTACTTAAAAATGTTATAATTTAAATAATAGGCTACTTTTGGCACCTATGAGACACCCATAATTTAAGTATTAGGTTACCTCAGAATCCTATAAAACACTGCACTGTTTCAATAAGAAGTGTGTCTAATATCCATATTGAGGATGGAGAGAAGGTACTATCTTTTGTTGCAGAGACAAGAGAGGTGAATCCAACTCATCATTTATGCTGTTGATTCACTTTCGTATAATATTCTCAGCTTTTACCCAGTGCAAATGCTTATTTCCTAGCCTAGAGGCCAACAGAGTAGGGAGTAAAACAAGGATTTGACTGAATGTGGGAGGTTAGTGTTCCTGAATGGGAAGGAACTGAAGTTCTTCGGAAGAAATGGTCAATCCCCTCCATCAGTTGTGGTAAGCGGAGACTACAACAAACTCAGCAGCCATCCTGTATTAGTCAGGGTTCTCCAGAGGAACAGAACTCACAGGATATATGTATATATGAAAGGGAGTTTATTAGGGAGAATTGGCTCACATGATCACAAAGTGAAGTCCCATGATAGGGATAGGCTGTCTGCAAGCAGGGGAAGAAAGAAGCCATTGGCTCAGTCCAACTCCAGAAGCCTCAAAAGCAGGAAAGCTAAGAGTGAGAGCCTCCAGCAATCCACTGGTGTAAGTCTAAGAGTGCAAAGGCCAAAGAAATTGTAGTTTGATGTCCAAGGGCAGGAAACATCAAGCACGGGAGAAAGATGAAAGCCAGAAGACTTAGCGAGCCAGCTTATCCTCTTCTTCCACATGATTTATTCTAGCCATGCTGGCAGCCGACTGGATGGTGCCCACTCATATTGAGGGTAGGTCTTCCTCTCCCAGTCCACCTACTCAAATATCAGTCTCGTCTGGCAACACTCTCACAGACACACCCAGAAACAATACTTTACCAGCTATCTAGGCAACCTTCCATCCAATCCAGTTAACAACTAATATTAACCATCACATATCTCAACCCTCTTTTCCTGCCCGTCATTTACTACATCAGCTAAAAATTCAATATACTGTCTTTTCCAGTATATTTTGTAGCTGGGGTATCCATGATGTAGCCCAATGAGATATAAAAAGAACTCTGCTGGAGGATTTTATTAAGGATTTTTCTTCTCCTTGATAAACATGCAGAAAAAGATACATGCAAAAAATAAAACTTGCTTGCTGTCTTTGGGCATGATCATGTGAGAATATGGTCATGCCTCAATAGGATGCTTGTTGCTTTGAAAACACACCTTGTGACTATGGGAGAAGAGCCAAAAGAACACCAGTGACATGAACAAAGCACACGGTATTGTTTAACTGCTAAGCACTCTGTCTCCAGATTCTTCCTTATGTGAGCTGTCTTTACTGTGAAAGCAAGTACTAGTTTGTTTTTTTCTTCTTGTTTGCATTTGAAAATGCCTTAAGTGAAGCAGGAATCTCCTGGAGATTCTTCACTTTCTTAGCACTGTTTTTATTATTTTTACTTATTGTTATTATAGATTCAGGGGTACATGTGAAGATTTGTTACATGGTTGTACTGTGGAATGGTGAAGTTTGGGGTTCTAGTATACCCATCACCCATATAGTGAACGTTGTAGTCAATAGATAATTTTTCAAACTTTAGCCTCCCAACTGCCCCATTTTTGGAGTTCTTAGTATCCATTATTTTCATCTTTATGTCGTAAGTACCCATTTTTTAGCTCGTACTTATAAGTGAGTACATGTGGTATTTGATTTTCTGTTTCTGAGACACTGTTTTTCTTATCAGATCCTTTCACCATTCTCAGTAATTGATCTGCCTGCTTCCCTTTACACTACCCCAAATCAATTGCTGTGATAGCAGAATGTTTCCACATTAGCTTAATAAAAAACTACAAGATATTATATTTTCTTTCCAAACTCCCCTGCTGTTGGACTAAGGGAGAGATGTGAGGGATGTGTCATCTTCCTAAAGTGCTATTGTTTGCCAACTCTGGAAATCAGAATTTTCATCATAATTGAGAGCTGGATGGAATTCATCCACTGTGGAATTCATCAATTCCACATATCTACCTAAAGCAATACATAAATGTGATGTCAAGATATGTATTTTGGGGTGTAGTGGTAGGTGTTTTACTCAGGAACTAGAAACTTTGCCCTAGTTCAGTATATGTCAAATACACAAAAAAAGAATTAACTAAGTAAGACGTCTTCCCATGCCATGAAATGATAAAAACTTATTAACTACTAAACAGACAATTCAGGTATGAATGTATATGTATTCAACATGTATTTAGTATACATAAAGCAAAGCACATATTCTATGAAGAGAGGATTGTTTCCAGATTGAGTTCATGATAAAAGTAACCATACCATATTCTAGAATTTAGAGGTATCATAAAATTTCAGGTATCAAAATAATTTCAAGGCACCTATGAGCATTTTACTCTTTAATCAGTTCATGGTATTATTACAAAGTATACACAAGCACATCTTTTGACTTTTCTCTCTCATTTTTTGTTGATATATAAGGATATGGGAGGATTTTTATTCACCAATTCATTGTTTGATCAGTTAACAGAGGGATTAGGTTATGCTTCCTGAAGAGAGCCATATCATAAAAGTTTTGTGCCAGGGGTGTGGTCTTGGGTACAGTGGTGGTATTTATAAAAGTGTCAAGGGAACTGCTCCCAGAGAGATAACATGTGGTTTGAGACAGTCAGATGTCTGCGCTCCTGCTGAACTTGGTGTAAAACCCTCCCACTCTCCTGTCTCCCTGGCACACAAAAATATAAAGTAGAAGTAAAAGACCATCATGATTGACATGATGTGATAAATTGCTTATAACAGGCATAGGAGAAGATGCAGAGACAGAACCCATATGGCCAGTTTGGAACACTTTTCTACATGGCAGAATCACTTGGAATCCAAGAAAGAAGGGTTTGTGTACTGTGGGAAGAGGAGAAGAAGCCTAAAGGAAGCAGACTACTGAAATGTCACAGAGTCATATCTAAATATATGCAACATTTGCAGGTTGGAGCTTGAAAAAATACAGGCTAGAATCAGGCCTAGTTCAGAGTAACAGAAGTAGCTACACAGAGATATGATCTGGGTTTTTTTTCCCCCACTACTTCAGCATAAAAACACAAGAAGGAACTATTGCACTTGAAGCAGGTATCCTGGTCAATTCCAATGGGAATATAATCATCAGAGTTAAAAAGGGCATATTTTATTTAAAACTGACAACTAAGAAGAGTTATGATTGAACATATACAAAGATATAAGAACAAAAGTGAAAATAAACACTTTCTAACAGATAATAAAGACACATCAAGAAAACACAGCCATGAAAAGACAAATGGTATAGCCACATATTTTAAAACAAGGTAAACAAAGATAAAAGATTTTAAAAAAGGTATAAATCTGAATTAGATAACGATATAGTTAGGCAATAGGTGAACAATATAAAGAGGATATGATGACAGAACTTAGAAAAGCATTATGTGGTGCATAATGATGTTCTGGTCAACAGCAGACCACATGTATGACAATAGTTGCATAAGATTATCATATGGATGAAAAATTCCTTTCACCTAGTGATGTCCTTGCCATGGTAACTATGTAGGGCAATGTATTACTTAAGTGTTTGTGGTGATGCTAGTGTAAAAAAACATACTTTGCTGCCAGTTGTATAAAAGGATAGCATATCCAGAGATTCAACTTCTTCCTCACTTAGTTTTGGGAGGGTGTATGTGTCCAGGAATTTGTCCATTTCTTCTAGATTTTCTAGTTTATTTGCGTAGAGGTGTTTATAGTATTCTCTGATGGTAATTAACAGCCTACCAAACAAAAAATGTCCAGGATGAGACAGATTCACAGCCAAAATTTACCAGAGGTACAAAGAGGAGCTGGTACCATTTCTTCTGAAACTATTTTTTCAAATGAAAAGAAGATATTTCTGCAATAGAAAGAGGGAATTCTCCCTAACTCATTTTTTGAGGCCAGCATCATCCTGATACCAAAGCCTGGCAGAGACACAATAAAAAAAGAGACTTTTAGACCAATATCCCTGATGAATATTGATGCGAAAATCCTCAATAAAATACTGTCAAACCAAATCCAGTAGCACATCGAAAAGCTTATCCACCACAATCAAGTTGGCTTCATCCCTGGGATGCAAGGCTGGTTCAACATATGCAAATCAATAAATGTAATCCATCACATAAACAGATCCAACAACAAAAACCACATGATTATCTCAATAGATGCCGAAAAGGCCTTCAACAAAATTCAACAGCCTTTCATGCTAAAAACTCTCAATAAACTAGGTATTGATGAAACGTCTCTCAAAATAATAAGAGCTATTTATGACAAACCCACAGCCAATATCATACTGAATGGGCAAAAACTGGAAGCATTCCCTTTGAAAACTGGCACAAGACAAGGATGCCCTCTCTCACCACTCCTATTCAAAATACTGTTGGAAGTCCTGGCCAGGGCAATCAGGAAAGAGAAAGAAATAAAGGATATTCAATTAAGAAAAGAGGAGTCAAATTGTCCCTGTTTGCAGATGACATGATTGTATATTTAGAAAACCCCATTGTGTCAGCCCAAAACCTCTGTAAGCTGATAAGCAACTTCAGCAAAGTCTCAGGATACAAAATCAATGGGCAAAAATCACACGCTTCCTATACACCAAAAACAGCCAAACAGAGAGCCAAATCATGAGTGAACTCCCATTCATAATTACTACAGAGAGAATAAAATACTGAGGAATCCAACTTACAAGGGATGTGAAGGACCTCTTCAAGAACTACAAACCACTGCTCAATGAAATAAAAGAGGACACAAACAAATGGAAGAACATTCCATGCTCATGGACAGAAAGAATCAATCTCATGAAAATGGCCATACTGCCCATGGTAATTTATAGATTCAGTGCCATCCCCATCAAGATACCAAGGACTCTCTTCACAGAATTGGAAAAAACTACTTTAAAGTTCATATGGAACCAAAAAAGACCCTGCATTGCCAAGACAATCCTAAGGCAAAAGAACAAAGCTGGAGGCATTATGCTACCTGACTTCAAACTATACTACAAGACTACAGTAAACAAAGCAGCATGGTACTGGTACCAAAACAGACATATAGACCAATGGAACAGAACAGAGGCCTCAGAAATAACACCACACATCTACAACCATCTGATCTTTGACAAACCTGACAAAAGCAAGAAATGGGGAAAGGATTCCCTATTTAATAAATGGTGCTGGGAAAACTGGCTAGCCAGATGTAGAAAGCTGAAACTGGATCCCTTCCTTACACCTTATACAAAAATTAACTTAAGATGGATTAAAGACTTAAATGTTAGACCTAAAACCATAAAAACCCTAGAGGAAATCCTAGGCAATACCATTTAGGACATAGGCAAGGGCAAAGACTTCATGAATAAGACACCAAAAGCAATGGTAACAAAAGCCAAAATTGACAAATGGGATCTAATTAAACTAAAGAGCTTCTGCACAGAAAAAGAAACTACCATCAGAGTGAAAAGACAACCTACAGAATGGGAGAAAATTTTTGCAATCTACCCACCTGACAAAGGGCTAATATCCAGAATCTACAAAGAACTCAAACAAATTTACAAGAAAAAAAACAACCCATCAAAGTGAGCAAAGGATGTGAACAGACACTTCTCAAAAGAAGACATTTATGCAGCCAACAGATACATGAAAAAATGCTCATCATCACTGGTCATCAGAGAAATGCAAATCAAAACCACAATGAGATACCATCTCACACCCGTTAGAATGGCGATCATTAAAAAGTCAGGAAACAACAGATGCTGGATAGGATGTGGAGAAACAGGAATGCTTTTACACTGTTGGTGGGAGTGTAAATTAGTTCAACCATTGTGGAAGACAGCACGGTGATCCCTCAAGGATCTAGAACTAGAAGTACCATTTGACCCAGTGATCCCATTACTGGGTATATACCCAAAGGATTATAAATCATGCTACTATAAAGACACATGTACACATGTTTATTGTTGCACTATTCACAATAGCAAAGACTTGGAACCAACCCAAATGTCCATCAATGATAGAGTAGATTAAGAAAATGTGGCACATACACACCATGGAATACTATGCAGCCATAAAAAGGATTAGTTCATGTCCTTTGCAGGGACATGGATGAAGCTGGAAACCATCATTCTCAGCAAATGGTCACAAGGACAGAAAACCAAATACCACATGTTCTCACTCATATGTGGGAATTGAACAACGAGACCACATGGACACAGGGCAGGGAACATCACACACTAGGTCCTATCATGGGGTAGGGGGCAGGGGGAGGGATAGCATTAGGAGAAATACCTAATGTAAATGACAAGTTGATGGGTGCAGGAAACGAACATGGCACATGTATACGCATGTATCAAACTTGCACATTGTGCACATGTACCTTAGAACTTAAAGTATAATTAAAAAAATAAATAAATGAATACTTCCAATACTAGGATGGAAAATACATATGGATGGCATGTACTAGATTGTCCTACATTTTATATTTATTTGGATTTGCTTTGATTTGTAAAATTATTCTTTTCTGAAAAAATGCATACAATTAAAAAAATAAAAGTATAGTATATCCAACTATGTACAGTACATAATACTTGATAATGTCAATAAAAACTGTTGCTAGTTTATGTATTTAATATATTTTTAATTCTTTTAAAAGGTACTGTATTTATATAAAAAAGAAATGTACAAGAGTCTCAGGCAGGTCTTCAGGAGGTATTCCAGAAGAAGGCATTGGTATCACAGGAGATGACACCTCCATGTGTTATTGCCCCCAAGACCCTCCAGTGGAACAAGATGTTAAGGTGGAAACCAGTAATATTGATGATCCTGACTCTGTGGAGGCCTAGGTTAACGTGTGTGTCTCTTAGTTTTCAACCAAAAATTTTAAGAAGTAAAAAATATTAAAAATAAAAAGCTTATAGAATAAGGCTATAAAGGAAATATTTTTGTACAGCTGTAGATGTATTTAAGCTGTATTACAAAATAGTCAACAAATTAAAATTTGAACATTCATAAAGCAAAAAAGTTACAGTAAGCTAAGGTTAATTTATTATTGGAGAAAGTAATTTTTTAATTTTATTATTATTATTATTATACTTTAAGTTTTAGGGTACATGTGCACCATGTGCAGGTTAGTTACATATGTATACATGTGCCATGCTGGTGTGCTGCACCCATTAACTCGTCATTTAGCATTAGGTATATCTCCTAATGCTATCTCCTGACCTCGTGATTCACCTGCCTCAGCCTCCCAATGTGCTGGGATTACAGGCGTGAGCCACTGCACCCGGCCATGTCATTGGTATTTTCATAAGGATTGCAGTGAGTCTGTAGATTGCTTTAGGCGGGATGAACATATTAACAATATTGATTCTTCCAATCCAAGAACACAAAATGTCTTTTTTTTTTTGGTGTCGTCTTCAATTTATTTCATAAATGTTTTATAGTTTTCATTATAGAGCTCTTTCACTTCTTTGGTTTAATTTCTAGGTATTGAATTTTATCTGTGGCTAACTATAAATGAGATTAATTTTGTATTTCTTTTTCAGATTGTACACTGTTGCCATATAGAAATGCTATTGACTTTCACACGTTGATTTTGTCTCCTGCAGCTTTACTGATTTGTTTATCAGTTCCAATAGTTTTTTTGTGTGTGTGGAGTCTTTAGGTTTTTCCAAATATAAGATTATATAATCTGCACATAAGGAGCATTTGACATTTTCCTTTCCAACTGGGTACCTTTTACGTCTTTCTCTTGTATGACTGCTCTAGCTAGGACTTTCAGTACTATGTTGAATAACAGTGGTGAAAGTGGGCATCCTTGCCATGTCCCAGATCTTAGAGGACAGGATTTCAGTTTTCTCATATTCAATATGATACTAGCTGTGGGTCTGTTGTATATGGCTTTTATTATATTGAGCTATGTTCCTTCTATACTCAGTTTTTTGGGGGATTTTTATTATGAAGGGATGTTGAATTTCATCAAATGTTTTTTCAGCGTCAATTGAAACGAGCATATGGATTTTGTCCTTCATTCTGTTGATATGATGTATCACATTGATTGATTTGCATATGTTGAACCATTCTTGCATCCCTGGGACAAATCCCACTTGAACATGATGAGTGATCCCTTTAATGTATTGTTGAATTCAGTTTCCTAGTATTTTGTTGAAGAGTTTTACATCAATATATATTAGAGATGTTGGCCTGTGGTTTTCTTTTTTTGATGTGTCTTTGTCTGGTTTTGGTATTACAGTAATATGGTCTTCATAAAATGAATTTGGAAGTATTCCTTCATTTATTTTTTGGATTAGTTTGAGCAGGATTGGTATCAGTTCTACTTGAAATGTTTGGTAGAATTCAATAGTAAAGCTTCTGGACCCCAGGCTATTTTTTACTGGCTGACTTTTGTAACGGCTTCAATCTCATTATTTGTTATTGGTGTGTTTAGGTTTTTGGATTTCTTCCTGGTTCGATCTTGATAGGTTGTATGTGTTTCAGAATTTCTCCATTTCTTCTGGATTTCCCTATTTATTGGCATATAGTTGCTCATAATAACCTCTAACGATCCTTTCAATTTCTACAATATCAATTGTTACGTGTTCTTTTTCATCTCTGATTTTTTAAATTTAGATATTCTCTTTTATTCTTTTTCTGGCTAACAGGTTGTCAATTTTGTTTAATTTTTCATAAAACTTTTTGTTTCATTTGTCTTTTGTATTGTTTTCTTCATTTTGATTTATTTCTGCTCTAATTTTTATTATTTCTTTTCTTTTACTAATTGTGGGTTTGCTCTTACTTTTCTAGTTCTTTAAGATGCATTATTAGGTTGTTAATTTGAAGTTTTTCTTATTTTTTAATGTATCCACTTATATCTAAAAAAGTCTCTCTTAGTACTGCTTTTGCTGTATCCCATAGTTTTTGATATGTTGTGTTTACATTATTGTCTATTTCCAGAAATTTTTCAATTTCTTTCTTAATTTCTTTATTGACCCACTGGTTATTCGGGACCATATAGTTTAATTTCTATGTGTTTGTATAGTTTCCAAAGTTCTTCTTATATTGATTCCTAGTTTTATTCCATTCCAAAGAACATGCTTGATAGTAATTTTTTGAGTGTTTTGAGACTTGTTTTGTGACCTAGTATATGCTCTATCCTTAAGCATGATCCAAGTGCGGAGGAAAAGAATGTGTATTCTGTAGCCTTTGGGTGAAATCTTCTGTAAATATCTATTAGACCCATTTGGTCTATAGTACAAATCAAGTCTGATATTTGTTGATTTTCTGTCTGGAAGATCTGTCCGATGCTGAAAGTTGGGTGTTGAAGTCTCCATCTATTATTGTATTAGGATCTCTCTTTCTTTAGCTCTAATAGTATTTGCTTTATATATCTGGGTGCTCTGGTGTTGGGTGCATATGTAATTAAAATTGTTATATCTTCTTGCTAAATTGACCTCTTCATAATTATATAGTGACCTTCTTTGTCTTGTCTTATAGTTTTTGTCTTGAAATTTGTTTTGTCTGATATGAGTATAGCTACTCCTGATCTTTTTTGGTTTCCATTGGCATGGAATATCTTTTTCCATCCCTTTATTTTTAGTCTATGTGTGTCTTTATAGGTGAAGTGTATTTTCTTTAGGCAATAGATCACTGGGTCTTGTTTTTTAATCCATTCATCCAGTCTATGTCTTTTGAGAATTTAGTCCATACACATTAAATGTCATTATTGATAGGTCAGGACTTACTCCTGCCGTTTTGTTATTTGTTTTCTGGTTGTTTTGTGATTTTCTCTTCCTTCTTTCTTTCTTTCCTGTCTTCCTTTTAGTGAGGTGATTTTCACTGGGGACATAATTTAGTTTCATGCTTTTCACTTTTTGTGTATTTTTGCATAGAGGTTACCATTAGGCTTGCACATACTATCTTATAACCAATTGTTTGAAGCTGGTAACAATACTGTTTGCATAAACAAAGAAGCAAAAAGAAAAATAATAAAACTCTATGCTTAAATTCATCCCCCAGATTTTTACTTTTTATTGTTACTATTTATATCTTATTGTACTGTTTGTGTCTTGAAAAGTTGTTGTAGTTATTCTTGTAGATTGGTTCATCATTTAGTCTTTGTACTTACCATAAGAATAGTTTACACACCACAGTTACAGTGTTATAATATTCTATGTTTTTTTCTGTACTTACTATTACAGGTGAGTTTTGTACTTTAAAGTTTATTAGTGCTCCTTAACATCCTTTTCTTTCTGATTGAAATACTCCCTTCACCATTTCTTGTAGAATAGGTCTGGTGTTGATGAAATCCCTCAGCTTTTGTCTGGAAAAGTCTTTAGTTCTCCTTCATGTTTGAAGAACATTTTCACCAGATATCCTATTTTAGGGTAAAAGTTTTCTTTTCCTTCAGCACTTTAAATATATCATACCACTCTCTCTTGGCCTGTAAGGTTTCCACTGAAAAGTCTGCTGCCAGACATATTGGAGCTTTATTGTATGCTGTTTCTTATTGTTGTTTTTAGGATCCTTTCTTTATTCTTGACTTTTGGGAGTCTGATTATTAAATGCCTTGAGGTAGTCTTCTTGGGGTTAAATCTGCTTGGTTTTCTATAATCTTCTTGTACCTGAATGATGATATCTTTCCCTAGGTTTGGAAAGTTCTCTGTTATTATCCTTTTGAATAAACTTTCTACTCCTTCCTCTCTCTCAATCTCCTCTTTAAGGCCAATAACAAATATGCATTTTTGAGACTTTTTAAGATCCTGTAGAGATGCTTTATTTTTTATTTTATTCTTTTGTCTCCTCTGACAGTGTATTTTCAAATAACCTGTGTTCATGCTATTTCTTTCTGCTTGATCAATTCTGCTATTAAAAGACCCTGATGCATTCTTCAGTATGCAAGTTGCATTTTTCAGCTCCAGAATTTCAGCTTCTTTTAAATTATTTCAATCTCCTTGTTAAGTTTATATAATAGAATTCTGAATTTCTTCTGTGTTACCTTGAATTTCTTTGAGTTTCCTCAACGCAGCTATTTTGAATTATCGGTCTGAAAGGTCACATGTCTCTGTTTCTCTAGGATTGGTCCCTGGTTCCTTATTTAGTTCATTTGATGAGGTAGTATTCTCCTGGATTGCCTTAATACTTGTAGATGTCTGTGCCTGGGCATTGAAGAGTTAGCTATTTACTGTAGTCTTCACAGCCTAAGTTTGTTTGTATTCAAAAGGACTTGAGTGTTGTGATCTAAGCTGTATCTGTTTTAGGAAGGACCTCAAACCCAGTAACTCTGTGGGTTTTACAGTCTCATAAAGATGCTACCTTGATGGCTTTGGACAAGATACAGAATAATTCTCTGAATTGCCAGGCAGAGACTCTTGTTCTCTTATCTTACTTTCTCCCAAACAAGTGGAGTCTCTCTGTCCCTTGTGAGCTATTTGAAGCTGGGGGTAGAGTGACACAAACAACCTGTGGCTACCACCCCTAGGACTATGCTGAGTCTGACCTGAAGCCAGCACAACACACAGCACTGGGGTTCGACCAAGGCCTGCTATAACCACTTCCTGGCTACTGCCTGTGTTTGCTCAAGGTCCTCATGCTCTATGATCAGCAGGTGGCAAAGCCAGCAGTCCTGTGTCCTTCCCTTCAGGATGGTGAGTTCCCATCTGGGAGCCAGGGATTAGACTCAAACCTTAGAAGTCTAGCAGGTGTTCTATCATACTGAAGCTGAGTTAGCACTCAAACCACAGGTTTCAGTCTTTCTCACTCTTCCCTCCCCTTTCCAAAGGTAGAGGAGCATCACTCCATGGCCACCACCACCTCAGATACATGGGGAATACTGCCAGACTACTGTTGATATTTCCTTAGGGCCCAAGGGCTCTTCGTTCAGCTTGTGGTGAATGCTGCCTGGCGTGGGACTCCCCCTTTGGGGCAGTGGGCTCCCCTATGGCTGAGGGAAGGTACAGAAATGTAATCCAAGAGCCAAGTCCTAGAGCCTTTGGTGCTCTACCCCCTGTTGCTGAGCTGGTACCTGAAGCCTACAACTCCCAGAGTCTCACCCAAGGCCCAGAACATAGTACCTGGGTATCACTGCTGGTTATTCAGGGGTCAAGGGCTCTTCAGTTAGCAGGTAACTAATCCTGCCAGGACTGGGTCCTTCTGATAAAGGCAGCAGTTTCCCTTATGGCCCAGGGTGTGTCTAGAAATGTCATTTAGGAGGTAGGGCCTAGAAAGGGGACCTCATGACTCAGATCAGTACCCTATCCTGCTGTGGCTGAGCTGGTATCCAAGGTGCAAGACAATGTCCTCCCCACTCTTCCATCTCTTCTCCTCAAGCAAAAAGAAATGGTCTCTTTTGGATCCATGAGCTATGCAGCTTGGAGTTAGGGGAGTGGTGATGCCAGCACTCTCTTAGATGCCCCAGCTGATGTCTCAGTAGGTCATGTGTCCCCCAGTACACTTGCTTTGGGCTCAGTTCAGTACTAGACTTGCCTAAGAATCATAGTTCTTGCATCCTAAGCTGTCTTTCAATTTCATTAAGGGCCCCAGATCTTTTCAACCCATGGTGCTGAGGCTTGGGGAACTCAGATTCTGAGCATTGGGATCAGTGATTCCTCTCTAGCTAGGGCTGGTTAAATGCTCCTTCTGTGGGCAGGTGCCAGCTGAGTTTGGTCTGGTTTTGCTTTCTGTTATAACAAAGGCAGCACTGAGTTCCATGCCACACAATTACTGGCTCTCTACCTCAGTGCACAGAAACACTGCACTATGCCACTGCTGCCGAGGGATTATGAAGGGGTGGGGTTGGTGACTGGAGACTGTTTTTCCTTCTATGCCTCTTTCGGCAATATGAAAATAAAACTGGGTACTGTGAGTGCTCACCTGATTATTGGTTCTTATGAAGGTTTTTTTTGGTGTGTGTAGATAGTTGTTAAATTGGTGTTCTTGTCGGGGGAACGATCGGTGGAGCCTTCTATTCCACCATCTTGCTCTGCCCACCAGTCCTGTGTTTTTTAGAAATTAATAAACTTTAATGTTTAAAGCAGTTTTAGTTACATAGCAAAAGTAAGCAGAAAGAGTTTTCATGTACACCTTACCCTCACACGTGCACAATTTCACCTACTATCATTCTGCATCCCAGTTGTACTTCTTATTACAATTGGTAACCTACATCGACAGGTCATTATCACCAAACTCTATAGTTTACATTAGGGTTCACTCTTGCTTTTGTACATCTATAGGTTTTGACAAATGTACAGTGATGTGTATCCACCACTGTAGTATCAAACAGCATAATTTTCCTGCTCTAAAAATCCTCTGTGATCTGCCTAATTATCCTTCCCTTATCACTTACCCCAAGAAACCACTGATTTTTTTTTTTTACTGTCTTTATAGTTTTGCCTTTTTCAGAATCTGATATAGTTGGAATCAAGCAGTCTGTAGAATTTTTAGATTGTCTTCTGTCACTTAGCAATATGCATTTAACTTTTCACCATGTCTTTCCATGGCTTGATTATTTTTTTAGCACTGAAATATATTCTATTGTCTGAATGTACAGCAGTTTACCCACGTATCTACTAAAGGACATGTTGGTTTCTTTCAAGTTTTGGCCATTATGAATAAAGTCATTATAAACATCTGTGTGCGGGCTTTTTGTAGATATAAATTTTTAATTCATTTGGGTAAATACCAATAAGTGTGATTGCAGTATTTTATGGTAAGAGTATGTTTAGTTTTTAAAGAAAATGCCAAACTGTCTTTCAAAGTGGCTGTATCATTTTGCATTCATATAAACAATGAATGAGAGTTTCTGTTGCTCTACATCCTTGTCAGCATTTGGTGTTGTCAGTGTTTTGGATTTGGGCCATTCTAACAGTTGTGCAGTCATATCCCATTGTTGTTTTAAAGTGCAATTCCCTAAAGACATATGATGTTGTACATCTTTTTGTATACTTAATTGCCACCTCTATATCTTCTTTCGTGAGGTGTCTGTGCAGGTCTCTGGCTCATTTTTTTAAAATCTGGTTCTTAGTTTCCTTATTTTTTATTAGGTTGGTGCGGATATGATTGTGGTTTTTGTTATTACTTTCAATGGCCAAAACCGCAATCACATCTGCACCAACCTAATAAGAGTTCTTAATATATGTTAGATAATATATCTTTATATATTATCTAAATATATAAAGTACTTTATATAATACTTATAAACTTATAAAATACTTTATATAGTACTTATAAAGTACTATTATAAACTTATAAAAAGTACTATTATAGATAATAGTACTTTATCAGATGCAAATTTTTTCCCAGTATTGGGCTTCTCTTCTCATTTTCTTGACATCATCTTTTACTGAAAATAAGTTTTTAATTTTAGTAGATTCAATCTTCTCAATAATTTTATTCATGGATCATGCCTTAATGTTTTATCTAAAAAGTCATCTGCATACCAAAGATCATCCAGGCTTTCTCCTATGTTTCAATTTAGACCTATGATTTACTTTGACTCAACTTTGGTAAAAGGTGTAAGGTCTATGCCTAGGTTTATATTATTGCATGTGGACGTCCAGGTTTTCTACCTCCATTTGTGGAAAAAGACTGTCTTCACTTCATTGTGATGCTTTGCTCCTTCATTAAATATCAGGTGACCATGTTTATGTTGGTCTATTTCTGGGCTCCCTATGCTGTTCCACTGATCTATTTGTCTATTCATTTACCAATACTACACTGTCTTAATGAATAGCTTTATAGTAAGTCTCTAGGGTAGTGTCAGTTTTTGATTTTGTTCTTCTTCAATATTAATGTAACTATTCTAGGTCTCATTAGAATTGGTTTGTTGATATCCACAGAATTGCTTGCTGGGATTTTTATTGTTTTGTATTGAATCTCATAGATCAAACTGGAAATAACTGCCATCTTGACAATATGGTGTCTTCCAGTCCATGACCACAAATTATGTTTCCATTAAGTAGTTCTTATGTGGTTTCTGTCATCTGAATTTTGTAGTTTTCTTCATACAGATTGTGCACATATTTTGTTATACTTATAACTAATATTTTTGATGGATGCTAATGTAAATGATGTTTTTAATTACAAATTCCACTTGTTCATTGCTAGTATATAGAGAAGTGATTGACTTCTCTATATTAACCTTGTAATCTGCAATCATTCTATAATAGCTTATTAGTTCCAGAAAATTGTTGCATTTCGAGTTTTCTACAAATTATCATGTTATCTGCAAAAAAAGAGTTTTATTTCTTCCTTCCCAGTCTGTATATATTTTACCTCATTTTCTTGCCTGATTGCACTAGCTAGGACATATAACACAATGTTTAAAATCCATGATAACACAAGGAACTCATTGCTTTGTTCCTGATTTTTGTGAGATAGCGTCCAGTTTCTAAGCATTATGTATGGCATAAGTTTTATTTTTTTAGATGTTCTTTATCAAGTTGAGGAAGTTCTCCCTCTTTACCTACTGTTCTGAGTGTTTTTTTTTAATCATTAATGAATGTTGAAGTTTGTCAAATGTTTTTTCTGCATCTATTGATATAGTCATGTGATTTGTCTTCTTTTGTCTGTTGACATGATAGACTAAATTGATTGATTTTCAAATGCTGAACTAGCCTTGCAAACTTGGGATAAATCCAACATAGTTGTCATGTATAATTTTTTTCATGTAATGTTTTTGTCTGGTTTTGATATTAGGGTAATGTTGACCTCATAGTCTGAATTTGGAAATATTCCCTCTGCTTCTATCTTCAGGAAGAGACTGTGTAGAATTGATACAATTCGTTCTTTAAATGTTGTCAGTGAACTCATCTGGTCCTGATGCTGTTTTGGAAGATTATTATTAGTTATTGATTCAATTACCTTAATATATATAGGCCTTTATCCATTAAAGAAAGGCAGGTATAGAACTATTTATATTGTTGATTTCTTCTGGTGGGAGTTTTAGCAAATTATGTCTTTCAAATAATTGGTCCATTTCATTCATGTTAACTAATTTGTAGACATAGGGTTGTTAATAACATTCTTTTATTTCCTTTTTAATGTCATTGGGATCTGTAGTGATGTCTTCTGTTTCATTTCTGACATTTGTAATTTGTGCCTTCTGTCATTTTTTTCTTAACCTTTCTAGAGGCTTATCAATTTTGTGAATTTTTAAAAGAACTAGATTTTAGTTTATTTTATATATATATGTATAATTTAATTTGGAGTTCTTGAAGAAATAATACATTGGAATATATATGTAAGATTTTCAGTCAAGAAAACTTTTCCATTTATAGAAAATAACATATTAGAATCAATATACCAAAAGGTATACTAATCTTCAGAGAATAAAAATAATTTGGGTTACCATTCATTATAGTTGCATGGGGCAAAGAGCAATTGACATGAGATATCTGTACAGAAATATTTTCTAGTAGAAGAAAATAGAATAATGCTTTTAAGATACCCAAGGGAAGAAAATATGAGCCAAGGACTTTATACCCAGCCAAATTGTACTTCATGTACCAAAGCAATGCACAAACTATTAGAAACTGGCAAGAACTCAAGACATTGCTTTCATAACCACTTTTTGAGTAACTTAAGAGAATGGTGTCCCAAGCAAATAAGAAATAACTGGAAAAGCTTCACCATAAATTCTGGTGGATTTCACTAAACATACTTCATTGTAGAAAGCAAGTTTAATACAGAGATAAGGGAACAGGTGTATGTGTAGTGCTTTATATTTTGCAAAGCACATTTATGTACTCAATTTTAGTTTATATTCCGTAATAGTTTTGAGAGCAAGAAAGTCAAAGATTAGAAACATTACATTTGACAAATGAGTAAATATAGTAAACCAGGTAAAATGATTTTCCTAAGTTTACATAACCGGAAAGTGGCTGAGTCAGAGTTTCAACTCAAATCTTCCTTCTCATAAGTAAAGTTGTAAAGGGGAATAAAAAGTAGGTTCAGGGATGGTGAATAGATCACTTGGAAAGTAAGCAAGATTTGCACAGATAAGATGTAGGAAATTATTTTTTAAAAGTAAACTGAACCCAAATATCAAGAGCTTTGACAACTAGGAAAGCCCTAAAATATCTAAGCAGAGAAGTGATATGGTTGTAGGGATATTTGAAGAAATTAAGTCTAAAGTCAGCTTGCAGAAATAAATGAAAAGGAACATTAGAGAGAAGAATTCTTATGAGAATGGTTTTACCATTGCCTATCTAAATGGCCCAGTTTATGGGTTAAAAATAGTGGTGTAAAAGGAAGGCAGAAACAAATGTCGGAGCCATTTTGTCATGAATTTATTGAATCCCTACCAAAATAATTCTCAACTGTGTGTCAGAGAATCTATGAACCAGAAACTCTTGGAGAAATGACACAGAAAAGATAATTCTGATAAACACCTAAGTTTGAGAACCCATGAACTTTATACTGTGGCAGGAATAATTAATTTTAATGACTAATTGAACACAGAAGTAAGGATACATATAAAATCAAGACGATTCCAAATTTTTTTTTCCTTTATTATTATTATTATTATTATTATTATTATACTTTAGACTCTATGGTACATGTGCGCAACGTGCAAGTAAGTTACATATGTATACATGTGCCATGCTGGTGCGCTGCACCCACCAACTCGTCATCTAGCATTAGGTATATCTCCCAATGCTATCCCTCCCCCCTCCCCCCACCCCACAACAGTCCCCGAAGTGTGATGTTCCCCTTCCTGTGTCCATGTGTTCTCATTGTTCAATTCCCACCTATGAGTGAGAATATGCAGTGTTTGGTTTTTTGTTCTTGCGATAGTTTACTGAGAATGATGATTTCCAATTTCATCCATGTCCCTACAAAGGACATGAACTCATCATTTTTTATGGCTGCATAGTATTCCATGGTGTATATGTGCCACATTTTCTTAATCCAGTCTATCATTGTTGGACATTTGGGTTGGTTCCAAGTCTTTGCTATGGTGAATAATGCAGCAATAAACATACGTGTGCATGTGTCTTTATAGCAGCATGATTTATAGTCCTTTGGGTATATACCCAGTAATGGGATGGCTGGGTCAAATGGAATTTCTAGTTCTAGATCCCTGAGGAATCGCCGCAGTGACTTCCACAAGGGTTGAACTAGTTTACAGTCCCACCAACAGTGTAAAAGTGTTCCTATTTCTCCACATCCTCTCCAGCACCTGTTGTTTCCTGACTTTTTAATGATTGCCATTCTAACTGGTGTGAGATGGTATCTCATTGTGGTTTTGATTTGCATTTCTCTGATGGCCAGTGATGGTGAGCATTTTTTCATGTGTTTTTTGGCTGCATAAATGTCTTCTTTTGAGAAGTGTCTGTTCATGTCCTTCGCCCACTTTTTGATGGGGTTGTTTGTTTTTTTCTTGTAAATTTGTTGGAGTTCATTGTAGATTCTAGATATTAGCCCTTTGTCAGATGACTAGGTTGCAAAAATTTTCTCCCATTTTGTAGGTTGCCTGTTCACTCTGATGGTAGTTTCCTTTGCTGTGCAGAAGCTCTTTAGTTTAATTAGATCCCATTTGTCAATTTTGGCTTTTGTTGCCATTGCTTTTGGTGTTTTAGACATGAAGTCCTTGCCCATGCCTATGTCCTGAATGGTATTGCCTAGGTTTTCTTCTAGGGTTTTTATGGTTTTAGGTCTAACATTTAAGTCTTTAATCCATCTTGAATTGATTTTTGTATAAGGTGTAAGGAAGGGATCCAGTTTCAGCTTTCTACATATGGCTAGCCAGTTTTCCCAGCACCATTTATTAAATAGGGAATCCTTTCCCCATTTCTTGTTTTTGTCAGGTTTGTCAAAGATCAGATAGTTGTAGATATGTGGCATTATTTCTGAGGGCTCTGTTCTGTTCCATTGATCTATATCTCTGTTTTGGTACCAGTACCATGCTGTTTTGGTTACTGTAGCCTTGTAGTATAGTTCGAAGTCAGGTAGTGTGATGCCTCCAGCTTTGTTCTTTTGGCTTAGGATTGACTTGGTGATGAGGGCTCTTTTTTGGTTCCATATGAACTTTAAAGTAGTTTTTTTCAAATCTGTGAAGAAAGTCATTGGTAACTTGATGGGGATGGCATTGAATCTGTAAATTACCTTGGGAAGGATGGCCATTTTCACGATATTGATTCTTCCTACCCATGAGCATGGAATGTTCTTCCATTTGTTTGTACCCTCTTTTATTTCCTTGAGCAGTGGTTTGTAGTTCTCCTTGAAGAGGTCCTTCACATCCCTTGTAAGTTGGATTCCTAGGTATTTTATTCTCTTTGAAGCAATTGTGAATGGGAGTTCACTCATGATTTGGCTCTCTGTTTGTCTGTTATTGATGTATAAGAATGCTTGTGATTTTTGTACATTGATTTTGTATCCTGAGACTTTGCTGAAGTTGCTTATGAGCTTAAGGAGATTTTGGCCTGAGACAGTGGGGTTTTCTAGATATACAATCATGTCATCTGCAAACAGGGACAATTTGACTTCCTCTTTTCCTAATTGAATACCCTTGATTTCCTTCTCCTGCCTAATTGCCCTGGCCAGAACTTCCAACACTATGTTGAATAGAAGTGGTGAGAGAGGGCATCCCTGTCTTGTGCCAGTTTTCAAAGGGAATGCTTCCAGTTTTTGCCCATTCAGTATGATATTGGCTGTGGGTTTGTCATAGATAGCTCTTATTATTTTGAGATACGTCCCATCAATACCTAATTTATTGAGAGTTTTTAGCATGAAGGGTTGTTGAACTTTGTCAAAGGCCTTTTCTGCATCTATTGAGATAATCATGTGGTTTTTGTCTTTGGTTCTGTTTATATGCTGGATTACATTTATTGATTTGCGTATATTGAACCAGCCTTGCATCCCAGGGATGAAGCCCACTTGATCATGGTGGTAAGCTTTTTGATGTGCTGCTGGATTCTGTTTGCCAGAATTTTATTGAGGATTTTTGCATCAATGTTCATCAAGGATATTGGTCTAAAATTCTCTTTTTTTGTTGTGTCTCTGCCAGGCTTTGGTATCAGGATGATGCTGGCTTCATAAAATGAGTTAGGGAGGATTCCCTCTTTTTCTATTGATTGGAATAGTTTCAGAAGGAATGGTACCAGCTCTTCCTTGTACCTCTGGTAGAATTCGGCTGTGAACTCATCTGGTCCTGGACTTTTTTTGGTTGGTAAGCTATTGATTATTGCCACAATTTCACCTCCTGTTATTGGTCTATTCAGAGATTCAACTTCTTCCTGGTTTAGTCTTGGGAGGGTGTATGTGTTGAGGAATTTATCCATTTCTTCTAGATTTTCTAGTTTATTTGCGTAGAGGTGTTTGTAATATTCTCTGATGGTAGTTTGTATTTCTGTGGGATCGGTGGTGATATCCCCTTTATCATTTTTTATTGCGTCTATTTGATTCTTCTTTTTTTCTTTATTAATCTTGCTAGCGGTCTATCAATTTTGTTGATCCTTGCAAAAACCAGCTCCTGGATTCATTTATTTTTTGAAGGGTTGTTTGTGCCTCTATTTCCTTCAGTTCTGCTCTGATTTTAGTTATTTCTTGCCTTCTGCTAGCTTTTGAATGTGTTTGCTCTTGCTTTTCTAGTTCTTTTAATTGTGATGTTAGGGTGTCAATTTTGGATCTTTCCTGCTTTCTCTTGTGGGCATTTAGTGCTATAAATTTCACTCTACATACTGCTTTGAATGCATCCCAGAGGTTCTGGTATGTTGTGTCTTGGTTCTCGTTGGTTTCAAAGAACATCTTTATTTCTGCCTTCATTCCGTTACGTACCCAGTAGTCATTCAGGAGCAGGTTGTTCAGTTTCCATGTAGTTGAGTGGTTTTGAGTGACATTCTTAATCCTGAGTTCTAGCTTGATTGCACTGTGATCTGAGAGATAGTTTGTTATAATTTCTGTTCTTTTACATTTATTGAGGAGAGCTTTACTTCCAAGTATATGGTCAATTTTGGAATAGGTGTGGTGTGGTGCTGAAAAAAATGTATATTCTGTTGATTTGGGGTGGAGAGTTCTGTAGATGTCTATTAGGTCCGCTTGGTGCAGAGCTGAGTTCAATTCCTGGGTATCCTTGTTGACTTTCTGTCTCGTTGATCTGTCTAATGTTGACAGTGGGGTGTTAAAGTCTCCCATTATTAATGTGTGGGAGTCTAAGTCTCTTTGTAGGTCACTCAGGACTTGTTTTATGAATCTGGGTGCTCCTGTATTGGGTGCATATATATTTAGGATAGTTAGCTCTTCTTGTTGAATTAATCCCTTTACCATTATGTAATGGCCTTCTTTGTCTCTTTTGATCTTTGTTGGTTTAAAGTCTGTTTTATCAGAGACTAGGATTGCAACCCCTGCCTTTTTTTGTTTTCCATTTGCTTGGTAGATCTTCCTTCATCCTTTTATTTTGAGCCTATGTGTGTCTCTGCACGTGAGATGGGTTTCCTGAATACAGCACACTGATGGGTCTTGAGTCTTTATCCAATTTGCCAGTCTGTGTCTTTTAATTGGAGCATTTAGTCAATTTACATTTAAAGTTAATATTGTTATGTGTGAATCTGATCCTGTCATTATGATGTTAGCTGGTTATTTTGCTCGTTAGTTGATGCAGTCTCTTCCTAGTCTCGATGGTCTTTACATTTCGGTATGATTTTGCGGTGGCTGGTACCGGTTGTGCCTTTCCAGGTTTAGCGCTTCCTTTAGGAGCTCTTTTAGGGCAGGCCTGGTGGTGACAAAATCTCTCAGCATTTGCTTGTCTGTAAAGTATTTTATTTCTCCTTCACTTATGAAGCTTAGTTTGGCAGGATATGAAATTCTGGGTTGAAAATTCTTTTCTTTAAGAATGTTGAATATTGGCCCCCACTCTCTTCTGGCTTGCAGGGTTTCTGCCAAGATATCCGCTGTTAGTCTGATGGGCTTCCCTTTGATGGTAACCCGACCTTTCTCTCTGGCTGCCCTTAACATTTTTTCCTTCATTTCAACTTTGGTGAATCTGACAATTATGTGTCTTGGAGTTGCTCTTCTCGAGAAGTATCTTTGTGGCGTTCTCTGTATTTCCTGAATCTGAATGTTGGCCTGCCTTGCTAGATTGGGGAAGTTCTCCTGGATAATATCCTGCAGAGTGTTTTCCAACTTGGTTCCATTCTCCCCGTCACTTTCAGGTACACCAATCAGACGTAGATTTGGTCTTTTCACATAGTCCCACATTTCTTGGAGGCTTTGCTCGTTTCTTTTTATTCTTTTTTCTCTAAACTTCCCTTCTCGCTTCATTTCATTCATTTCATCTTCCAGGGCTGATACCCTTTCTTCCATTTGATCGCATCGGCTCCTGAGGCTTCTACATTCTTCACGTAGTTCTCAAGCCTTGGTTTTCAGCTCCATCAGCTCCTTTAAGCACTTCTCTGTATTGGTTATTCTAGTTATACATTCTTCTAAATTTTTTTCAAAGTTTTCAACTTCTTTGCCTTTGGTTTGAATATCCTCCCATAGCTCGGAGTAATTTGATTGTCTGAAGTCTTCTTCTCTCAGCTCGTCAAAGTCATTCTCCGTCCAGCTTTGTTCCGTTGCTGGTGAGGAACTGCGTTCCTTTGGAGGAGGAGAGGTACTCTGCTTTTTAGAGTTTCCAGTTTTTCTGCTCTGTTTTTTCCCCATCTTTGTGGTTTTATCTACTTTTGGTCTTTGATGATGGTGATGTACAGATGGGTTTTTGGTGTGGATGTCCTTTCTGTTAGTTTTCCTTCTAACAGACAGGACCCTCAGCTGCAGGTCTGTTGGAGTACCTGGCCGGCCGTGTGAGGTGTCAGTCTGCCCCTGCTGGGGGGTGCCTCCCAGTTAGGCTGCTCAGGGGTCAGGGGTCAGGGACCCACTTGAGGAGGCAGTCAGCCTGTTCTCAGATCTCCAGTTGCGTGCTGGGAGAACCACTGCTCTCCTCAAAGCTGTCAGACAGGGACATTTAAGTCTGCAGAGGTTACTGCTGTCTTTTTGTCTGTGCCCTGCCCCCAGAGGTGGAGCCTACAGAGGCAGGCAGGCCTCCTTGAGCTGTGGTGGGCTCCACCCAGTTCAAGCTTCCCGGTTGCTTTGTTTACCTAAGCGAGCCTGGGCAATGGCGGGCGCCCCTTCCCCAGCCTCACTGCCGAGTTGCTGTTTGATCTCAGACTGCTGTGCTAGCAATCAGCAAGACTCCGTGGGCGTAGGACCCTCTGAGCCAGGTGCGGGCTATACTCTCCTGGGGCACCGTTTCCTAAGCCCGTCGGAAAAGCACAGTATTCGGGTGGGAGTGGCCCGATTTTCCAGGTGCCATCTGTCACCCCTGGAAAGGGAACTCCCTGACCCTTTGCACTTCCGGAGTGAGGCAATGCCTCGCCCCTGCTTTGGCTGGCGCACGGTGCGCTCACCCACTGACCTGCGCCCACAGTCTGGCACTCCCTAGTGAGATGAACACGGTACCTCAGATGGAAATGCAGAAATCACCCGTCTTCTGCGTCACTCACGCTGGGAGCTGTAGACCGGAGCTGTTCCTATTCGGCCATCTTGGCTCCTCCCCGACGATTCCAAATTTTTAAGCCTGGGAGACTTTATCCCAGGAAAATGAGAATGACTTTGTCATTATTATTATTATCAAAAATAATCTATCAATTCTGCTAATTCCTGTTGTGTTAAATTTAAAATTCACTGAAACATAATGCCTAGATGTTAGAAAGTTTATAACAGATGCAATTAAAACATTTATTGGCATATATAAACTCAAGGAAATGAGACATGGCAATTTAAGAGTCACGGCAGAGTAATTAACATGGATTACTATATATCTACCTATAGTTACTGAAAAAGATAATTTTAAAAGTAGAAAAGATGTAATATTTGAAGAGGTAATAATTATAAATTTGTCAGGATTAATGAAAGACAAGAGTTCCTTTACTCACTGCGAACACCTACGAGGCAATGAATGAATGCTCTGGCCATTAATTTCCTATTTTTGAAGTCTATGAATTTTTACCTTGTCAAATCATGTAACATTAGCATACTGTTAGCCTTGCTTTTATCATCTGAAGATAAAATGAAATCAAGTATAAAAACATGCTTTGTAAAACACTACACAATATCAATTCATTTGTCTTTATTTTAATATTTCTTTGTAATTCCCCTGTCATGCAAGGCACAGTTGGGTTTTTAGACCATTTTTTATTAATGCTAATCATTAGGTCCTTTGTTCACTGATATGCATTTCTGTTTATATAGACTTCAACTATTAAAAATGGTGATGCATTTTTTGAATCAATTTCAGTTTGTAATCTCTCCTCTTGTCTACTTACCTAGAGAATAAATACACTAAGGTAGTGAATTTCATCTTATTTATTACCACTCTTGCCAAAAAAGAAACTACATCTAACAAGTACCCAATGTTTGATGGCTTTATTGATTTTCTTTGGAACAGTTTCCATTAGATTTTCCCATAAAAAATGTGGCAGGATTTATGTCATTGTTCCAACTGCAGGTGGCAGTGACTGACTTAATTTGTCAGTTCTGTTCTTGGTTATTCTTTATTAACCTGGAAGTGAACAGAATACTACACATCATGAATCATCCTGAAGAAAAAGCCAGATAAATAGTTCCTTTGAAGGAGCAGTTTCATGTGGGAAACCATTTTCTCTTTTTATCTATTGTGCTCCTAGGAGTCCAGCCAGGACCACATCTGTTTAGTTTATTTGATATATCTTAGTGTCTACCATGGTGATGTGAATATGTAGATATTTGATAAATAATGTATCATGATGGTTGTGGCTATCATCATTAGGGTGATTATGTAACCTATTCAAGGGTTTTGATGTTTTGACTTCATGGTATATTTTGTTTCTAGATTTCTCTTTATTAATGGAGGCCTTGAATGAATTACATTTGTTTAAGCATTCAGAGAGTCACAAGAAAGACCTATAGAGGTCACCAGTCTATATATATTATTTCACACAGGAAGGATTTTGAAGAACAGGGAGGTTTGACTTGCTCAATATAAAGCATGTAGTTAGTTTCAGTTCTAAGACTTAAAAAGCAGGTCTTCTGATCCTAAACACAGTATAATTTCCACTATACTAAAATTAGAAATTGCCTTTGCTATTACATAAATGGTAATGTACAGCTCCGATTCAAAATCGTGTTTTAGAATTTTGCTTTAGAATTCACAATGAAGGACGAAGAATAGAGAAGTGAAAATCACTTGATGTATCTCTTCCCAATTTTAGAGATATTTCCAGAGTGGGTGGGTCCATCACATTTTATCAGGCATTATGGAATAGTAATAAAATCCTGAGCTAAGAGAATACAACTGAATTAAAGCTAGTTGGGTAGCCAGTTTCAACCTCAGCTGACAAAGGGAACTGACAGAATGTAAGTGAAGAGAACTTCAGGGTGTGTGTTAATACTGGCTGAGGGGAATTTAAAAAAAAAGAGAGACTTAACTCCCTGTTGAGATGGCTAGTGTTAAAAGCAAATGTTCTTTATAGTGATCTGGATATCAATTTCTGTTGGGGTTCAGAAAAATAACTGGGGACTTCAAAACATACAATATCATGTATATTCTGACATTAATGATTTTCATCAACTGAGTTAGAGATGGAGTATAAAATGAAAATCCTATACATCCCAAAGTCAGCTTGATGCACAATGCAGCTACCATAACAAACCTCAAAAGACATTTGTTCATGTGGTTAATTTTGAAGCCAAATGTTTTATTTCATAATTCTGGAAGTCAACCAATTCTCTGTTCCCTTACTACATTTCAACACTGAATAAATACAATGCTGGACCTGGCCCACTGAAAATGACCTGCTATCACTCATACAGGCAAAGCCATGATTCTGAATTGATTTGGTCCTCCTTCTGGATTGTGGCAGGGAAAATAAATGCATGCGGTGACTTATGACTGTTTCTTCAGGTGACTTGCACCTTGGCTGACTTGATTTGTACTGATAGGACCACAGAGAGACCTTTATCTGCTTCCCAGCCACCAAAGGTCAAGCTATTTTCATGCTTCTCCGTCTCATTTTCCTTCCTTCTGGGATTGGTACTGTTTTTGCAGACTCTATATTATTGTCACATCTACTTTTTTCAACCCATATTTACTTTTTGATTATTGTAAGTCCCTCTTAAATATAGTATAAACCTATGTAATTATTTTAAAAAGGAAGAATCATTATGTAAGGCCTTTTCTTTCCCTTTCATCTCTTTTTGCTTTTGTCTATGCTGCTTCATTTGCCTAGAATGTTCATTCTGTCCTTCTATTCCTGGCTAATTTGTATTACCCTTCAAGATTTAATTTAGCTACCACTCCACCAGAAAACCTTTCCTGACCCATTCAGTCTGAATTCAGTGCCCCTACCTTGCACTTGCAAAGTAAATGCTATCTTGGCTTATTACTCTATTTCTCGCACAATATTGTTATTGCCATTTTATTGCTCTCACACATCCCACCAGCACTCTGTAAGCCAACTCAGAGCAATTACTGGCTTCTTTTTCTTTTATCTGGGCCAAGCATAGGGCGTGGGACACAATAAGTATATAACACATGGCAGATGAATAAATGCATGGACATTTAGAACAAGATTCAGCGGTTCGCCACTTATTTTTAAAGAAATACCGAAGTTATTGGTATAGATAGAAGAAAATTATATTTAGAATCAGAAGACATGCGGTTTGACCTAGACAAATCTTAGCTTCCCTCCTCATTTTAATTTACTCATATGTGAAATAAAGCTATATGTGATTTATAATGATAAAAACAATTCTTAGAGACAGATTACACTTTTTTCATCATAAAAGACAGTGAAGTGGTGTGACAGTTTATCTGCAATTGAACACCACATATTAAATCTCTAATAAGTGTCTGTCAATATATAATGTTGATAGCACTTTTTGAAAATTATTCAGAGCTGAGCTAATAATAATAAATATTCATATAAATAAATGTTGTAACCTTAACAAAACCAATTTGGTGGAGACCACAGGTGACATGCCAATGTCTATAGAGAAAGGAAACTCTGACTCAGGATGATCCTAGGGAGAAGTGCTATAAGAAAAGGAATTTCACAATTTAAGGGCTGAGGACCAGCAAAGGCTAATTTAACTATAAAACCAAATGGGTTCTTAGGGTCACCAATCTCCTTTAATTTAGAACAATTTCAGTTGAGGTTTGATGAATTGTACCAAATCAAAGAACTCACATAGTCCTTCCCTGGGATTAAACTTTCTCAAGCTGATACTCTTCTCACTGTAACATCTGACCTGCAATATAATAAACTAAGGCTACGAGCTAGTACTAACAAAGCACATGTAAAGCCAAAAGTAGGGGGAAAAAAGCAGAGCACATGTGAATACTCCATACCTAAAGAGCAAATGTAGCCTCAAAACTCCAGCTAGATATTTTAGACAAAAATTTGGACATATATTTCAAATGCTATGTGAAGTAACTGTCTAATTTTTTTTTCACCCAGCATCACTTTCTTTATTATAAGAAAACTCCAATTTTACTCAATAAACTGTCTCTTCCAGCCTCAATCTTTATAGTAATAGCTGTGTCAAGAGCTTCTTGATCTAGGAGCAACCTTGTTGCTAATCTGTGTATTTCTAAATTTATTGCCCCAGAGTCATAGGCAGTTGAAGAGTAAATGTTATAAAGTGGGTAAAAGAACATATTTCTCCTGTCTAACTTTTGGAAGCTCTGAGATCTGACCTATTGAAGATTATCATCTATTCTATAATAGATGATATTTATATTATAAATATAGCATATTTATGTCAAATACAGTTGACCCTTGAACAACTCAGGTTTGAATTGTGTGGGTCTACTTATGCACTGATTTTTTTCAAGAAATATATTGGAATTTTTAAAAGATTTGCAACAATTTGAAAAAACTTGCAGGTGAATCTCAGTAGCTTAGAAATATTGAAAAAAATAAGAGAAAGTTAGGTATGTCATGAGGGCATAAAATATAGATACATATTAGTTCATTTTATCATTTACTCCCATAAAATATGCAAAAATCTGTAATAAAAAGTCAAAGTTTATCAAACTATATACCCACAAACACAGACCATACATGGTGTCAGCTGTAGCTGAGAGAAATGTAAACAAACATAAAAATGCAGAATGAAATCATAACAGAATAAGATTAACTGTAGTACATATTATATTACTGTAATAATTTTATAGCCATCTCCTGTTGCCATTGCAGTGAGATCTGTTTAAGATGCCATATGATGCTAATTATCTCCAGTAAATTGCATGTCACAGAAAAAAATGATCCCACAGTTCTTGTGCATTTCACATTTTTCATCATGCTTAGTGCAGTACTGTAAACCTTGAGTAACGCCATCGGATCCCTATGAAGTGTCACTAGTAATGCTGGAAGTGCTGCCAAGAAGCAGAGAAAAGTCATTACACTACATAAAAAAGTTGACTTGCTTGATACGTGCAGCAGGCAGATCTATAGCTGCAGTTTCCCACCATTTCAAGAGAAATAAATTCAACATGAGGCACATTGTGAAAGACAGGAAGAGAGAAGAAGAAAGGGAGGGAAAGAAGAAGGGGAGGGGAAGGATGGGGTGCAGGGGAGGGCAGGAGAGAGACAGAGAGAGAGACAGAGAGAGAGAAAAAAGAGAAAAAAGGAAGAAAGAAAAGAAAAGAAAAAAGGAAGAAAGAAAGAGAGAGAGAGGAGGGAGGGAGGAAGGAAAGAAGGAAGGAAGGAAAGAAAGAAAGAAAAGAGAAAGAAAGAGAGAGAAAGAAAAGGGGAGGGAGGGAGGGAGGAAAGGAAGGAAGGAAAGGAAGGAAGGAAAAAAGAAAGAAAGAAGCAAAGAAGGAAAGAAAAGGGGAGGGAGGGAAGGAAGGAAGGAATTCATGAAGCTGTTGCTTCACGAGTAGCTGTGTTAGCAAGTATGAAAACCTTGCACTTTTTGCAAAATACTTTTTAATCTCATATTGAAAAATCGGTTTATATGTGGGTACAGGATTACTATAAGAAAGTATACCTATAGACTAAGTTTATTTTTTTTTTAAAGGAAGTCATTATGCAACATCTTAAAATGAAAGTCTCTAAACCTGGAGAATGTAATGCCAGCAATGGATGGTTTGATAATTTAGGAAGAGGTTTGTCTTAAAAAAAAATCAAGATAACAGGAGAAGCAGCTTCAGTTGATCAAGAGGCTGTAGACGAGTTCCCAGAGGTGTCTTAAGAAAATTATTGAAGAGGGCTGGGCACGGTGGCTCATGCCTGTAATCCCAGCACTTTGGGAGGCCAAGGTGGGCAGATCACAAGGTCAGATTGAGACCATCCTGGCTAACATGGTGAAACCCCGTCTCTACAAAAATACAAAAAATTAGCCGGGTGAGGTGGTGGGTGCCTGTAGTCCCAGCTAGTCGGGAGTCTGAGGCAGGAGAATGGCATGAACCCGGGAGGCAGAGCTTGCAGTGAGTCCAGATCATGCCACTGCACTCCAGCCTGGCCCACAAGCGAGACTCCTTCTCAAAAAAAAAAAAAAAAAAAAAAAAAAGAAAAATATTGAAGAGAAAGAATATTTGTTCAAACAGATTTTTAATGCAGACAAAAGTGCTCTATTTTGGGTAAAACAATGCCATAAAGAAAATTTACCAGGAAGGAAAAGAAGCAAGTACCAGGACTTAAGGGAAGAAGAAAAAGGTTAACCCTAGTGTTTGTTGTTCAAATGCAGTCAGGTTTATGATCAGGACTACCCTTATATATAAAGCCACTAAGCTCTTACCCTTGAAGGAAAAAGGGAAACACCAGCTAACAGTCTTCTGGTTATAAAAGGAGACCTGAACGAGACCCTTTTTATGGATTGATTCCATTGATTGTTTGTCCCTGAAGTCAGGAAGCACGTTGCTAATAAGAGACTGTCTTTTAAAGTTCTTTTGATATTGGACAATATTCCTGGCCACTCAGAACACCATGATTTCAACAACAAAGACACTGACTGTCTTTGTCTACTTGTCCCCAAACTGTCTACTTGTCCCCAAACACATCTTTAATTCAACCTGTAGTTCAGAGAGTCATAAAAATCTTTAAGACCAATTACACATGGTGCTCTATGGAAAGGATTGTCATTGCTATGGAAGAGAACCCTCAGAAAGAGCATCATGAAAGTCTTAAAGCATTACACTGAAGATGTCATCATTGTTACAGAAAAAGCTGTGAAAGCCATCAGGCCTAAAACAATAAATTTCTACTGGAGAAAACTGTGTCCAGATGGTACACATGATTTCACAGGATTTATGACAGAGCCAATCAAGGAAATCATGAGAGAGATTGTGGATATGGCAAAAAAAAGACAGGTGAAAAGTTTCAAGGTATTAATCTTCAAGAAATTTGAGAGTTAATAGACACCACACCAGAGCAATTAACAAGAGACAACTTAATGGAGACAAGTGCTTTTGAACCAGTTCCAGTTGATGAGGAAGATGTAGAAGAAACAATGCCAGGAAACAAATTGACATCAGACAATCTGGCAGGAGAATTCTGATTATTCAAGACAGTTTGTGACTTTTTTTAGACATGCACTCTTCCATGACATGAGCAACAGTGGAAGAAGGATTGGTACCATATAGAAAATTTTTTGAGAAATGCACAAGCAAAAATATCAGGCAGAAATTATGATGATGATTTCTGTAAAGTTACAGCTATTGTAACCTGCCTCTCCTGCCTCCCCTTCCACCCCCCCAACCTCTTTCACCTCTGCCACCTCTGATACAGTAAGACCAACCCCTTCTCTTCTTCCTCCTAAGCCTACTCAATGTGAAGACAATGAGGATGAAGACCTTTAAGATAAAACACTTCCACTTAATGAATAGCAAAAATATTTTCTCTTCCTCAGAATTTTCTTAGTAACATTTTCTTTACTCTAGCATAATTTATTGTAAGAATATAGTATAAAATACATATAACAAACAAAATATGTGCTAATTGATTGTTTATTTTCAGTGAAGCTTATGGTCAACACTAGGGGGTTAGTTAATTTTTGGAAGAGCCAAAAGATAATACACAAATTTTCGACTGTGAAGGGGTCACTACCCCAACCCCTGCATTGTTCAAGGGTCAATTGTATTTACTGAAATTTTTTTCCACCTCTGATGCTTTCAACCTTTGCCTTTACCTGCTAAGGTCATCTCTAAGATATGTAAACTTCATTCTCAATTCCACTACATGCAAGATTTCCATCAAAAAGTTTCTGCTAGACCATATTCCACTCAAACTCTTATTCACAATCCCAAATTACCAATAGTAATAGTCTGATTTTCCTCTTCCTTAATTGTGCTTTTAAAACATTTCCTCTCTTTACAGAAGAGTGCTGGCTCTACAGATGAACATCTTTGGGTTAGAATGTTGGCTGAGCCACATGTTAGCTATATAACTTTGGGAAAACTACTTAACACTTCAAAGCATAATTTTATTCATCTGCAAAATATTTAATAATTTATATGTACCGCACATGAATTTTGTAGGGCTAATATAGGTTATGTAACACATTTAGCAGAGTTCATAGTACTTGGTAAGCGCTCTATAAATATTAGATATTATTATCATTATTATTATTTTAAAGCAGTAACTTTGGATACTCTTTTCCATGTAAGAGTCTTACATACTTATTAATACTAAGACTCTTACATACTTAATGCAACTGTATTTTTTACGGGTCATTTGGTGATAAAATAAATATTTGATTATCTCTAACAACTCTAAGCATTTCAGAGACAGAGACAGAGACAGAGACAGAGAGAGAGAGAGAGACAGAGAATGTTGGCAAGTATAGTCTATGCCACTAGATTTCACCCTCTTTCTTAAGGAAGAACTGAGAGCTTCTGCGTCTTATTATCCCTAGTTCCTAGCATAAAACCTGGCACTCAGAAAGAAGAAAGGAGAAGAGACAACAAAGAATTTCATCACAGTATTTTACTTTTTTTTCACTGTGAATTCTAGAAAACTTTTTAAACTGGTAAATAAAATTATATATATTTCTCTATATAATCAAAATGTAAATAAACTGGCCAGATTTCTTACCTGATTAAACTATAACATGTCAAATATTTCTTTAAATAAAATTATCAGCTGAGACTTTTTAAAAGGTGTGTCAAAACAGACATATTTCTTTGTATAAATAAATTTTATTCATTTGACATAAGATTATTGACCACCTATTATGAGGCAAGTAATATGCCAGATGCTGAGAATGTGAAGACAAATAAAATATAATCTCTGCCTTTCAGTGGATTATGGATTAATGAAGTAGAATGACTAGTAGGTAGATACACTGTGATATAGCATGGCAAGTGTGTGATATGGTGAAGTTGTAAATTAGTATAGATCCTGAGGATAAGATAACTAACACAATGGAATGCTGAATGGTTATCTGAACACTAGCTCTTGGTTCTTTTTGATGGAATAGAATGTACTCATTTGTAAACTTAAAAAAATAATATTTTTTCACACATCTGAGGCTTTGAAAGTGACTAGGTGTGTTCTCTCTGCCTTCCCTTTACATGGGCCCATATTTTCTTCTCTAACTTAACTCTCTGACTTTTACCTCTATCATTTTTCTCCTCCCAAAATTGGATAGTAAAGGCACAGCCAAGGACAAAGGCAGGACTGGAGACATAAGATTGTTGGTATACAGGTGGAGATAGTATATATTACTCTTTTGGTGCAGTGACAGAAATTCAACTCAAACTTGCTTAGACAAGAAACGTGAGGTATTATCCTTCACTACAAACTGTTGCTGGGGACTACTGCTGCTAGGGAATTTGAATGCTGACAAAATTCTCTCACCATTTCACATATGTACTACTTCTATTTCTATTTCATTCTCTCAGACATTCTCCATACTACTGAAATGATGCTTGCTAGTAGCTTCCAGGCTTTCATGATACAGCAAGGGGCTGTACTATTAGTATCTACTTTAAAACATCTTTAGAAAAATTTTAATTGGTCAGCAGTGACTAGGAACAATAAAATGTGTCCAGAGGAGTAAGCTCTAAAAGAAGACTTTGGCTGTCGTTCAACCATGCGGTGGAGGGAGAGTAAGAAAAAACCCATTCTAGAAGAAAGGGGATGAGGGGGTAGGGCAAACAGAATAAACCACACATAGATGCTGGCATTCAACAACTGTCTATTGAGTTCCTAATGTGCCAAGCACTGGACTTGGTGCTATAGCCTAGTATGGGAGAATAATACTAATCAAATAATCTATAAACAAATCCTCTCTATGGAGAACAGGAGCAGTTTCTCTGTTCCACCTGAATTCCACCATCTGGCAGCTTCCTGATCCTGACTACAGCCAGTGCTATCAACCCAGAATCAGTCAGGAAAACAGAGCTATCCTAACTCTTCCAAGAATAAAAGTTTTCGCTCAGAAATTAGGCTTTACACAGATGTTGTAAGAGCTGGAGAGGGAAGGTCAGAGCGTTGCCATGGTAACATTGGGACTGCAGAAGCTGGAAAGTCAGGGATGCTGGGGAAAATCTCTGCCACCTGCCGCAGTATGGATGGTTCTCGTGTGCTCACTGAATAGCTGCTATCTCTCATGCCTGCCTATAAGTTTGGTTGCAACCATATCCAGAGAATAAGAGCTTTTTCTCTTCTGCTGTCTAAATCTCATGCAACTTCCTCTCAATGGGAAATTCTACCTGGAAAATAATAGGGAAGGGGAGTTTGGGGAATGCAATTTTCAGACCTTTGAAGGGTGTGGTAATGATGCTGAGTTGACAGTAGACAGTCCAGCCCAGCAGCCTTACCCAGTTTCAGATATTAGTATGTTGGTCAATCATTTTATTGATGACCCATCCTGACAGTCCCTGTGCTCAGTATGTTGTATTTCCTTAGCCTTACAGCAACCCTAATGGTATTGCGTGTGGTGTGGGAAGGGAGGAGGAAGGGGAGGGAGCTTTTTTCCTACATGTACAGATAAAATTAAAGCAAATCAGGGTAATTGACCCAGGGTTCCACAGCTGTACTAACAGTGGAGCTGAGGTTCAAATACAAATTTGCCTGATATAAAGCCTGATTTCTGAACTATACATACTGTTGCCCCTCTATCTCTTCTATATAATTGTGGGTTGAGACTAAGGGAGCCAAAGCCAGTTCATTTTCCCATGTAATTTCACGGTGGATGGTACTTCTAATTCCAATTACTCCTATAAAACAGTCTGGTCTCCAGAAATAATGTAATTTATAAGGGGACAGTGTTCAAAGGGCTTAAATGAAGAAGGCTTCCATCTCTCTACAGTCCTTCTCTATGATTTCTCACTCTCCAATTTCTGCTTGCTAATTTGACTTCTGAATACTTTGATACTGGAAATGAGGTATTTTTTATAGTAAAAATGATTTTTTTTGATTACTGGAAAGATATGTTCCAATATAAATACATATATCTGAAAATTGCTTTATAAATGCATTTCAGATGCATATATAATCAAATTTCTCAAGATTTTACTGTATTAACTAGTATATTAAAATCTTGGACATAGAAAGCTGAGAGCCACATACTAGACCACTAAGATGACTCCACTAGCAACTCCATGGATTTCATCATGATAAGGCCTGCAGCCCCATCTTCCTATGTCTAGAAAAGGAAAATACAAGGGTATTTCAGTCCAGCTGAAGTTGAGAAAATTGTCTCAAATATGTGTAATTGGGAGTTAGGGTGCTGTATTTCTTGTTTCTTAGCTTGTGTAAGGAGGATGTTAAGAGTCTGTCTCCCTTTTGTATCTGTGAAGATTTAATACCATTTTTACAAATGGTAGCCAAACTACTCTTTAAGTGCAGGAGAATGTAGTTTTAATTAACAGTAAAGGTCATTTTGGGAAGATAGATTCAATAAATGAAATTAACCTTTTTTTTAAAAAAGGTCATGAGGCACAAACAATAAATTGACTATAATGAAATGGTATTTTTTAACCTTAGTGGTCAAATTGACTGGTATTTGTACATTTTAAGCGATAGCATCATCAAATGTAAGGTAATAAAAATATAATAATCTGCTAATTCCAAACATTTTTCTCTCTAAATTTTGAGAATAGATAAGAATGGCACAGTTAGAAGCAACCTGCACCTTTAATGGCTTATAATAACTCTATTGAACTATTCAGAGTTCTCAAGGGAAAAATATTCTTTTATTATTCCTAGATATTTTCTCCAAAGACTTTAAGCTTCTTTCTATTCAACAGGTAAAGGCTGCATCATGCCAACCTGTCATCATTCTATCACCTCTCACCACCGAAATTCAAAAGAAAACTCTTGCTGAGGTGGCTTGGAAGGAAACATAAAATTGTAAAATGCCTTCAGTAAATAAGGCCCCTTAGCCAGCAGTCAGACAGCATGCATTCACTGTGAAACTCAGTGCACTTACAATCACCTCTGCTGTCTCCTCCTAGGTTGGCTTCTATGTGGTAGCTGGGAAAATGCAAAATATAAATAAACAGAAAAAAACAGGTGTCATGGGGATTTGGTAAAGCAACCTTTCATTTCTGGAAGTCTGTGTGAAAAATAATGCCGAAATCAAAATCCAAAAGTGTTGGGTGGAGTGAACCCAGTCTCTGGATATTTGGCTGTACAAACTCAAAAGCCCTAAGCCTTCTGGCCAAGAGGAGCATGACTGGCAGCTTGCAGAGATGGCTGGGATGGAAACAGCAGGCATGTGGATCAGGGCTGAGGTGAGTGAATAAAAATGCCTGGATCCCTGGGGAAAGAGTGTAGAGGGAGGATAAATGATATTTTGGCATTTAGGGAAGTTTCTGGCATATCATATTGAATAAAAGATAATGTGTACTTGGCAACAGAAATGAAACTTAATGACTCATTAGTTGAGATAAATCTGATTCCTCTTGAAAGAAATTGTGTCTCAGGTTGCAGATATAAGTAATTATGTACGTCATGAAGTGACTTATTTAATTTTAAATCAAAATGGGGATGACTTTGAATAGTAGAAAAAAGAAAAAAGAAAAATTAATGATGATAATGTCTTTTAGCAATGTATTAGTACTTAGGCAGGAGTTATAAATTGCTGAGGTCTGCACATAACAGTTTACAAACATGTGATATACAGCCCTGATGCATTGATATCTATTTTAATTGAGTTGGTGTTTTTAGCAGTAAATAATCTACCAGCCAATTCCAAAAGGAAAAAAAAAATCCAAACACATAAACCTAAACCTTCAGCCTGTATAAAAATTCAGGCTTTAATATTGAATCACTAACATGTAGTAACAAATAAGACAAATATGTAGGAGTATTAAATAGGATCCGTAGCACCCAATTACCAAGTCCTAAGAATACTCATTTATTCTGCCAATCTGGAATTTGCCATTTATTTTACATATTCACAGACAAAATATCTTTGAAATGAGGAAGCTATGATGGAGAAAGGCATTATATGGCACAATCCTAGAGCCAGAAAGACATTATAACATGTTACAGAAACGTAAGAAAGGGGGAGAGGGAGGAAAAAAGGAAGAAGGAACAGAGGGAGGAAGGTAGGAAGGTCAGGAGGGAGGGAGGAAAGGAAAAAGGAAGGAGGAAGGATACAAGCAAGCAAGCTGGCTGCTGCTACTAATATTATATATAGGGTATAATAATAATATAAAAATATATATTAGAGAACCCATATATTATGATTCAGATAATTAAAAGTTAGAACAATAGACTGATAATCATAAAGATTTCCAAGCTGTATGTATTCCATAAATTTAGAAAATACAGGGAAAATGAGAGAGGTGTGCTCTAGGGAATTATAGGAAAGTAAAGGTAGATAATCTGTACTGTAATGAGGTACGACAGAAAGTTTCTATGATGTTCCCCTTCCTGTGTCCATGCACATGTACCCTAAAACTTAAAGTATAATAATAAAAAAAAAGAAAATTTCTATGGAGGCAGTGTTCTAGTCATTCTAGTCACTTTGACATTGATAAGCAGTATATTTGTAATACTGTGTAGAGGCTGGTGCTTCGTATAAACCAAATATAAATGGACACATTTCAAAGTTCTACATGGATTATTTCTAACAGAACTGTTCAACTGTAGTTTTGTTTCTCATTATATGAAAAATAGATCTTTGACCATAGAATTTGTTCCAATAGGCTTACCTAGGGTTAGCTGCAATTCTCTGATGGCTGGTGAGCCCTTGTTCATTCCTTTTTATCCAACAAGCTAGATTGGAAAGCAACCAATGAATAATAATATTATTATGGAAATTATCTTATATTTGCTTCTCTTTTTTGTGAAGAGATACATATCATATTCCTTTATTTAATTTTAAGCCCTCTTTTAGTTTTGTTCCTCACCATTTCTTTTTTTCTCTAATTTTTTATATTGTGGTAAAATATACATAACATAAAATTTACCATCTTAATCACTCTTAAGTGTACAGTTCAGTGATATTAAATACATCCATATCATTGTCTAGCCATCACCACCATCCAACTCCACAACACTTTTCATCTTGTAAAACTGAAACTCTACCTATCAAATAATAAGTCTCCATTTCTCCCTCTTCCTCATCCCTGACAATCACCATTCTACTTTCTATGTCTATGATTTTGACAACTCCAGGTAATTCATATAAGTGGACTCATACAATATTTGCTTTTATGTGACTTGCTTATTTCACCGCCATAATATCCTCAAGGTTCATTCATATTATGGCAGATTGCAGAAGTTCCTTTTTTAAAGGCTGAATAACATTTCATTGTATGGATATACCACATTTGTTTACTCTTTCATCCATTGAAGGACACTAGGGTTGTTTCCACATTTTTGCAATTGTGAGTTATGCTACTATGAATATGGATATGCAAATGTATCTTCAAGACCCTGCTTTCAATTCTTTTAGGTATATACACAGAAGTGAAGATGTTGGATCATATGGTAATTCTATTCGTAATTTTTTGAAGAACCACTCACTATACTATTTTTCACAGCAACTACACAATTTTCCATTCCAACCAGCACTACACAAGGGTACGAATTTCTCCACATCCTCATCAACACTAATTTTTATTAATTTTTATAGTAGCCATTGCAGTCTGTGTGTCTCAATGCAGTTTTGATTTGCATTTCCCTAATGATTAGTGATTTTGAGCATCTTTTTATGTGCTTACAGGCCATTTGCATATCTTCTTTGGAGAGATGTGTACCTAAGTACTTTGCCCATTTTTGCATTTTGTTGTTGTTGTTGTTATTGAATGTTTGGAGTTCTCTATATATTCTGGATATTAATTCTTTAGACGTATGATTTACAAATATTTTCTTTCATTCTGTGGGTTTTCTATTTACTCTGTTGATAGTGTCTTTTGAGGCACAAATTGTCTTAATTTAGGAAGTTTAATTTGTGTATTTTTTCTTTTGTTGCCTGTTCCTTTGGTCTCATATCCAAGAAATCATTGCCAAATCCAATGCTGTAAAGCCTGTGCTCTGTGTTTTCTTCTAACAGTTTTATTTCTTTTGGTCTTACATTTATGTTTTTGATCCATATAATTTTTGTATATGTTGTTACATAAAGTTCCAACTTTATTCCTTTGCTTGTTAATATCCAGTTTTCTCAGCACCATTTATTGAAAACTGTCCTTTACCCAGTGGATGGTCTTGACAGTCATGTCAAAAATCATTTGACAATATATGTGAGGGTTTATTTGTGGGCTCTCAATTTCACTAGTCTGTATTTGTACCTATACCATACTGTTTTGATTACCATACCTTTGTAGTAAGTTTTGAAATCAGAAAGTGTGAGTTCTCCAGCTTTGTTCTTTTTTTCAAGACTGTTTTGGTTACTCAGGTTCCTTTGAAATTTCATATACATGTTAAGGTGAGTTTTTCTATTTTTACAAATAAACATTATTGGGAATTTATTACTGTATTGAATCTATAGATTTCTTTGGGTAGTATTGATATCTTAACAATATTAAGCCTTCCAATCTATGGTCATGGGATGTTTTTATTTATTTAGGTCAACAATTTCTTTTACCAATGTTTTCTAATTTTCATTGTATACGTCTTTCACCTACTTGGTTAAATTAATCCCTAAATATTTTATTCTTTCTGAAATGATTGTAAATTAAATTGTTTTTATAATTTACTTTTCATATTAGTTATGTTAGTGTATATTCATGCACCTAGTTTTTGCATGTTAACTTTTTGTCCTGCTGTTTTGCTGAATTCATTTATCATTTATAACAGTTTTTGATTACTGAACTTATATTAATTCAATCTCCTTACTCGTTATAGAAGTTTATTCAGATATTTTATTTCTTGATGATTTAGTTTTATAGGTTTTATGTTTCTAAAAATTTGTCCATTTCATCTAGGTTATCCAATTTTTTGACATGCAATTGTTCATAGAACTCTCCTAGAATCATTTATTGTACTGTAGAATCAGTAGTAACATCTGCATTTTTATTTCTAATTTTAGTAATTTGAGTCCTCTTACTCTTTTTCTTAGTCTAGCTAGTTAAAGGCTTGTCGACTTTATTCATCTTCTCAAAGAACCACCTTTTGGCTTTATTGATTCTATTTTTTCTATTATTTATTTCATTTATCTATGTTCTACTTTTTATTATTTCTTACTTCTGCTAGCTTTGGGCTTAGTTTGTTCTCTTTTTCTAGTTCCTTAAGGTGTAAAGTTAAATTGTTGACTTAGGATCTTTCTTGTTTTTTAACGTAAGTATTTATAAATTTTTCCATTAGTACTGCTTTCACTAAGTCCTATTAAGTTTTGGCATGTTATGTTTTAATTCATCCTTAAATATTTCCTTATTTGCCTTGTGGTTTTTCTTTGATCCATTGGTTGCTTAAGAGTTTGTTGTTTTATTTTCACAATTTGTAAAGTTTTCAGTTTTACTTCTGTTTTTGGCTTCTAGAAGATACTTTGTATGATATGTATTTTGAAATATACTGAGACTTAACTTTTGGCCTGGAGAATGTCCCATATGCACTTGAAAAGAATGTGTATGGTGTTGTTAAAGAGAGTGTTCTGCATATGTTTTTTACATCTAGTCGGTTTATTGTGCTGTTTAAGTTCTATATTTCCACATTTTCCTTTAGTTCTTTGAACCTCTTGAAGACAGTTGTTTTAAAATTTCTGTAAGTTAGTTCTATCATTGGGTGCTTTTGAATGACAGTTTCTGATGATTTATTTATTTCCTTTGAATAAGTATTACTTTCCTGAATCTTTATATGCCTTATGATTGGTCGAAAATGGGATATTTGAATCTAATAATGTGGTACCTGGAAATTCGATTCTTCTTCTCTCCTGGTTTGCTATTTGCTGTTGTTTTACATTGTTTTTGTATTTTAGAAAAATATTTGCAAATTGTCTCTGTACTGAGAATCAGTCTGAGACCCTTAAGGTCTTCTCAAGTCTTTTTGAGCTTGTGCCTTTTTCTGAGCATGCCCAGTACTTTCCAATTTTTCTCCTATATGCAGTTGTTTCTGAGCGTCCTACTCTTTAAGATCTGGCTTCTAAAAGGGGGAAAAGAGAAAAATGAAAAGAAGGAGGGGAAAGGGCACCAGCCATTTAAATACTCTGGAAGTCACTATAGCTGAGGGAGAAGCACTTTCATTGCTGGTGGATGGTGCCATAACAATGGTTATCCACCTTTTTGTTTGCACCTCTGTGATCAGAGGGAGCAATCAATGATCATAGCACCAATCCCTAATACTGAAAGACAGGGTGCTTTTTGCCCCCCCTTACTCCTGCAAGCTGTGGCAAGTTGCTCACAGAAGTGTGCACAGCTGGCTGCCCCTGGCTGGGAGTGGGGGATAGGAAGCTTATATTATACTAACAGCTGAGACTGATAAAAATTAACTGCATTTTACCATCCAAGCCTTCTCCTAAAAGTTGCAAGCCTTCAATAGCTCCAGAGTTTCAAAATAATTATACCAGACAGGTACAGCCAGTGCAGTTGTTGTCTGGGTAGGGATATAGATCCACAGTTGTTCCTACTCTGCCATCTTCCAAGAATCCTCACATTTATTTTAAAAGAAGAAAAATAACCTGCAAATTTAAGTTATTTTCAATATCACATTGCTTGGACATACCTTATAATATACTAAGGTATAGCAAATTTACTCTCAGAACCACTATAAATGGTAAAGGACTCTTCAAAAATTTAGAGATAAAAGGGCCAAAATCCATTAGAAAACTGAGCAAAGCACATAAATACAAAATTCACAGGGAGTGATATGTAAATAACTCAAACATATGAAAAGATGTTCATATTTAGTTTTTGTCCAGCAATTCCATGTTTAGTAACTTAACCCGATGATATATCCTCCCAAATACAAAAACATATGTTGAAGCTTATTCATGGCAGCATTACTTATAATATCAAAATACCAAAAATGACCTAAAAGTCTATACATATGGGAATGATAGAATAAACTATGGTAATTTCCTATAATGGAAGGCTAATACATTATTTAAAAAGTGAGGAATATGTCTATGAACTGATATTGAGAAATTTCATAGGATGTATACATTAGATAAACAGAAGCAACAGGGAAAGGGCATCTATTGAACACTACCTTTTGTGTGAACACAAGCTCATATGTATGTTTGTATATTTACTTCTATATATCTATCATTACTCTATGCTCATTTTTCAAGAAGACATGCAGTAAGGATAAATTAGCTACTAATAAAATTGTTTACTTACAAGAAGTGATTAAGAATCCTGAGAAAGAGATTGAGAAGGAAATTGGATTTTGAAACATGTTAATATTTTACATAAGCAAAAAATAAAACTATTTCAACAAAGGGGAGAAATCCTAAAATTCAACATAAACAGAAATGGCCTATAACTATGTATCAAGGAGATAACATATTCACTTAGATAGACAGACAAAAATTTATCCAAATAAATTTGTCATACAATAATTTAACTGTATAATTCCAATGGTATATATTCTAAGGACAAAAAATATTAAGATATTTTTAGCTTTCCTTATTAGGTTTATTATTTGCAGTGGTACTGACACAGAAATTCCAACACTATTTTGTATTTATTGTAGAATTGAGAAAATAAGTAATCATATATTGATATTGTTGATAAATTAGGATTTTTTTGCTGTAGAAGAAGAAAGATACAACTATGGAATATGAGAAAAAGAAGAAACATACTGTGGTGCCAGAATTGGAATTGGAGGTATCTGTCTACAAAAAGGATCTAACAAAATGGCACCCTAGTAGCAATAATAATTCCTAGCTTACCAATATCACTTTTGACATATCATTTTACACTAAAAGGAACAAGAGCTCCTTGAAGAAAAGGCTGATTCCAGATCTAGAGCAGGAAGGTTATAGTGTGACCCTGAACTATCCTGTTGTGCCAGGAAATAAGAAGAACCTGGAGAACTAATACAGACATATCCTGAGGAAACTGACATTAAGAGTCTTTCACTGGCCAAATTTGGGACAATTTTTTGCTTCAAAATAAATACTTACAGAAATAGAATCACACACAAAAAAATCTACAAATTGATACTGATTTTAAAATAGATGAATTGGGAAGGGATAATTTGAGTAAATGATTTTTTAAAGACAGACAAATAAACGTTGAAGAAACTGTACTTATCAATTATAAAATGCTAAGTCAATCTTTACCATGAAGAAATCGTATCTTATCAAACTTAAGATAAACAGTTATGGTGAAGAGTGACATCATGTACTCCTGATGTGATAAATTGAGAAAGACCAAATATTACTAACATAAAAATTCTGCCAAAAATGTTTCTGCTTACTAGGAAATTACCTAACAAGGCCAAAATATGTGTCATTCTGACCTTGATTCTTTAAAAATATCAGTTTCAAGAAAGACATAAAAAATGCTGATGTCTTCTAGATTATAGAAGATTACAGACATCACAAATAAAATGTATGATTATTGACTGGTTATTGAATTAAATGAAAAACAGCTTTTCCCTAAAAAATGGTGGAGTCAAGGCTTTTAGTGTGTCTCAGCCAGTTGGAAATAACAAGATTGTACATGAAGATCAACTCTTGAGTTTTAATTTAAGAAGAAAGACACGAATCCACCACAATCATGAAGATACCCCAGATTTCAGGGATAACAACAGGGACAAAGGGCCCCTGTGATGGTATTCAGCTGATAAAAGCAGATCTCTAGGCATTGGCAGCACACTCTCACCTGGATCAGCAGCCTGAGCCACCCCACTCTTCGTGTGCGTACATCGTGGTGCAGTGGGGTGCTCTCCACTACATGACTAGGAGGATATCCAGGCATTCAGAGCAACTACTTTCCTAGTTCAGCAGCCTGAGCCACTCTACCCATCCTAGACATATATCATGGTGTGGTGGAGCCCTTTCTGCTCCATGGCCAGGCAGATCTCCAGGCATTCAGAGTATCTGCTCACTTGGATAAGCAGCTGGAGCCACCCCATCCCCCCTTCCCGTGCATAGATCATTGTGCAGTGGGGTCCACTCTGCTCCATGCCTAGGCAAATCTTCAGGCATTCAAAGGACCAGCTTGCCCTATAATTCCTGTGCAGAGATCCTGGAGCCAGCGTGGGGTGAGGGGCCCTCTCTTCTTCATGCCCTTGCAGATCTCCAGGCATTCAGAGCACCTGCTCACAAGATTCACAGCCTGAGCTGTGCTACATTTCCTGCATAGAAACTGTGGTGCACCAGGTCCCTTTCTACTCCATGCCCAGGCAGATCTCTAGTGATTCAGAGCACCCACCTGCCTGGATGAGTAGCCTGTGCCACCTATTTTTTCTGTGCAGAGATTTTGATGCACTGTGGCCCTCTGCAGTCCACCCTCAGGCAGATCTCCAGGCATCTAGAGTGCCCACCCTCCTGGAATAGCAGTTTAGGCCACCCAACTACCTTTGCAAAGAACTGAAAACTAAGTAGGTTGCCCAGCTCCATGCCTAGACATAATTCTGAGTGCTTGGTGGCACACCCACTGGATTCTCTCTCAGCACTGGTGCTTGTGCTTGCCATGAGGGAATATGTAAGGTAGGTCCTGCCAAGTCTAACCCTTGCCATCTTGAGCCCCATTCCCTTGGGCTGAGCAGGGAGCTCAGATCTCTGTGCAAACCACAGATCAGCCTGTGGCCTGAGACAACAGATAGTTCTACCTGGTAAACAAGAATCAAGTACATACCTAGCCATGTTGGCTTCAGCTGGCTCCTACCCATAAATGTTATATATTGACTTGCAGGTTGAACCATACAGCCTAATATAAAACCTGCTGAAAAAACTGCATAGGGCTATAAAGGCAAAGCCAAAAGACCCTAATCAATGTTCTCTAAAGTCACGGCCCCAAGGGAGGGGGTGGGGTGAAAGGTAAAGGAATAAATATACTGAAAGAAAAAATTCTCCTCGCACAAAAATAATTACCAAAATAAGAAAGGCCAGCATATCCAGATGAAAAGGAACCAGTGCAAGAATTATGGCACCATGTAATACCTGAAAAAAAAGGATCATACTATAGGTCTCCAACAGGAAATGAAAACTGATATATATCTTTAAAAGAAAGCAATTGGAGATTTTGGAATAGAAAAACTCATTTAAGGAATTTCAAAATATCAATGAAATTTATCAATAGAGTGGACAAAGCAGAAGAAAGTATTTCAGAGCTTGAAGGCACGTCTTTCAAACTAATTCAGTCAGACAAAAAAAATAAGAATAAAGCATTAAAATAATGAAAAGTCTTCAAGAAATATGAGATTCTATAAAGTGACCAAGCCTATGAAGTGTTGGCAATCCTGAGAGAGGAGAAAAAAGAATTTCAAAAACATATTTTAGCAAATACTTCAAGAAAATTTCCCTAATCTTGCTAGAGAGGTTGACATTCAGATACAATAAATCCAAAGAACACCTCTGAGATACTGTATAAAACAAACAACAGCAAGGCATAAAGTCATCAAACTATCCAAGGTCAACGATAAAGACAGAAATCTTAAAGGCAACTAAAGAAAAAGGTCAGATATGTACAAAGGCTAACAGCAGAGTTATCAGCAGAAATCTTACAAGTCAGGAGAGATTGAGGTCTATCTTCAGCATTCTTAAAGAAAATACATTCCAACTGAGAATTACATATCCCACTAAACTAAGCCTCATAAGCAAAGGATAAATAAAATATTTTCCAGAGAAGCAAGCAATAAGGGAATTTATTATCATTAGACCAGCCCTCCTTAGGGAAGTTCTAAACATGTATATGAAAGAATGATACTTGCTACCATAAAAGACACTTAAGTACATAGTCCATAGACCCTATAAAGCAACCGCACAATAGAAACTACAAAGCAACCAGCTAACAACTTCACAATAGCATCAAAATGTCACATATTAATACTAACCTTGAATGTAAATGGTCTAAAGGCCCCATTTACAGGCAGAGTTTCAAACTGGATTAAAAAAACAAGACCTATCTGTCTTCTGTCTCTAAGAGCCCCACCTCACAGGTAAGGACACATGGACAGGATAAAATGATTGGAGAAAGATCTATCACATAAATGGAGAACAGAAAAGAGCAGGGGTCACTATTATTATATTAGATAAAAGAGACTTTAAACCAACAAAGGAGAAGGAAAGGCATTAAATAATGATAAAAGATTCAATTCAACCAGAAGACTCGACTATCGTAAATATAGACACACCCAACATTGGAGCACCCAGATTCATAAAATGAGTACTTCTAGACTTAGGAAAAGACTTAGACAGACATACAATAATAGTGGGGAACATCAAAACCCCACTGGCAGTATTAGGTAGTTCATCGAAGCAGAAAACTCACAAATAAATTCTGGACTTAATTAGATGGCCAGTTGGACCCAATAGACATCTACAGAACACTCCACCCAACAACCACATAATATACATTTACAGAATATACATCTGTATACAGAACATACTCCAAGATTGACCACATGCTCAGCCATAAAGTTTCAATAAATTCAAAAATGTTGAAATTATACCAACCATATTCTCAAACCATAGTGGAATAAAAATAGAAATCAGTACCTAGAACATCTCCAAAAATAGCACAATTTCATAGAAATTAAACAACTTGCTCCTGAATGACTTTTGGTTAAAAATAAAATTAAGGCAGAAATCAAAAAGTTCTTTAAAATAAATGAAAATAGACATACAACATACCAATGTCTCCCAGGTACAGGAAAAGCAGTGTTAAGAGGAAAGTTTATGCTTTTCCACTAAATGCTTACCTCAAAAAGTGAGAAAGATCTCAAATTAACAATCTAACTTCACACTTAGAGGAACTAGAAAAACAAAGACAAACTCCAAAGCTATAAGAAAAGAAATAACTAAAATCAGAGTGGAACTGAATGAAATTGAAACTCAAAAATCCATACAAAGAATCAATAAATCCAAAAGTCTGTCCTTTGAAAGGAAACAAGATTAATAGACCACTAACTAGATTAACAAAGAAAAAAGAGAGAAGATCCAAATAAGCATAAGCAGAAACAACACAGGGGACATTAAAACCAATCCCACAAAAATATATTAGATCCTCTAAGACTATTATAAGCAACTCTATGCACATAAACGTGATAACCTAGAAAAAATGAATAAATTTCTGGAAACACACAACCTTTCCATATTGAATCAGGAATAAACTGAAACTCTGAACAGACTAATATTGAGTTCTGAAATTGAGTCAGTAAGAAAAATCCTACCAACCAAAAACAGCCTTGAACTAGATAGAGTCACAGCTGAATTATACTTGATATACAAAAAAAGAGTGGGTACAAATTCTAATGAAACTATTCCACAAAATCAAGGAGGACACATTCCTCCCTAACTCATTGTCTCATTCTAGGTAACCATCATCATCCCTATACCAAATCCTGGCAAAGAAACAATGAAAAACCTAACAAACAAACACAAAAACAAAACCAATATTCCTGATGATCATAGATGCAAAAACCCTCAACAAAATACTAGCAAACCCAATCCAGTAGCACATAAAAAGCTATTTATCACAATCAAGTAGGTTTCATTCTTGGGATGTAAGGTACATTCAAGAGATGTAAGTCAATAAATGTGATTAATCATATAAACATAATTAAAAACAAAAATCATATAATTATCTCAACAGATGTGGGAAAAGCCTTTGATAAAATCCAATAACACGGCCGGGCGCGATGGCTCACGCCTGCAATCCCAGCACTTTGGGAGGCCGAGGTGGGTGGATCATGAGGTCAGGAGATCAAGACCATCCTGGCTAACACGGTGAAAACCCGTCTCTACTAAAAATACAAAAAATTAGCTGGGCGCAGTGGCATGCACCTGTAGTCCCAGCTACTCGGGAGGCTGAGGCAGGAGAATGGCATGAACCCAAGAGGTGGAGCTTGCAGTGAGCTGAGATTGCACCGCTGCACTCCGGCCTGGGCAACAGAGCCAGACTCCGTCTCAAAAAAAAAAAAAAAAAAATCCAATAACACTTCATAACAAAAACCCTCAATAAACTAGGCATTGGATGATCATAACTAAAAATAAGAACCATCTATGACAGACCCACAGCCAATATCATATTTGATGAGCAAAAGCTGGAGGCATTTTCCTTGACAACTGGAACAAGACAAGGATGCCCACTGTCCTCATTCCTATTCAACATAGTACTGGAATTCCTTGCCCGGGCAATCAGACAAGATAAAGAAATACAGCGCATCAAAATAGGAGAAGAAGAAGTCAAACTATCTCTCTTCACGAACAATATGATACTATACCTATAAAATCTTAAAGACTCCACCAAAGGCTCCTGGAACAGAAAAAATACTTCAGTAAAGTTTCAGGATACAAAAAATCAATGTACAAAAAATAGTAACATTTCTATATACCAATAAACTTCAAGTGAGAGCCAAATCAAGAATGCAATTACATTTACGATAGCAACAAAATAAATAAAATACCTAGGAATTCATCTAATCAAGGAGGTGAAATAACATATCTCTACAAGGAGAACTACAAAACACTGCTGAAATTAATAATAGGTGACATAAACAAATAGAAAAACATTCCATCCTTATGGATCGGAAAAAGCAATATTATTAAAATGGAGATACCCCAAAGTAATGTGCTGATTAATTGCTATTCCTATCAAATTACCAGTGTCATTTTTTGCAGAATTAGAAAAAGCTATTTTAAAATTCATATGGAATCAAAAGGAGCCTCAATAGCCAAAGCATCCCAAGCAAAAAGAGTAACTCCAGGGGCATCACATTACCCAACTTCAAACTGTGCTGTAAAGCTACAGTAACCCAAACCAAATGTTACTGTTATATAAACAGACACCTAGACCAAATGGAACAGAATAGAGAACCTGGAAGTAAAGCCACACACCTACAGACATCTGATCTTTGATAAAGTTGACAAAAATAAGCAATAGAGAAAGGATTCTCTATTCAATAAATGATACTGGGATAGCTGGCTAGCTACATGCAGAAGAATGAAACTAGACCTCTGCCTTTCACCATATATAATATTAACTCAAGGTGGATCAAAGATTTAGATGTAAGTCTAAATCTTCTAGAATTCCAGAAGAAAACCTAGGAAACACCATTCTGGACATGGGCCTTGGTACATAATTTATGACTAAGTCCTCAAAAGCCATTGCGACAAAAATAAAAACAAATGAGAAGTTAGACCTAATTAAACTAAAGAGATTCTGCACAGCAAAAGATATTATCAATAGGGTTAAAGTGACAATCTACTGAATGGGAGGAAATATTCACAAACTACACATTCAACAAAGGCCTAATATCCAGAATCTATAAAGAACTTTAACAATTCAACAAGCAAAAAACAAACTCATTAAAAAATTGGCAACAGATGGGCAGACACTTTTCAAAAGTAGACATACAAGTGGCCAACAAAGATATGAAAAAATGCTCATAAACACTAATTATCAGAGAAATGTAAATCAAAACCACAATAAGATATCATCTCACACAAGTCAGAGTGGTTACCAGAAAAAGTCAAAAGATAACAGATTCTAGTAAGGTTGTAGAAAAAAGGGAATGTTTATACACTATAGGTGGGTATATATTAGTTCAGCTACTGTGAAAAGCAGTTTGGAGATTTCTTAAGGAACATTAAGAAGGGCTACCATTTGACCCAGCAATCCCCTTACTGGGTATATATACAAAGGAGAGTAAATTGTTATACCAAAAAGATATATAGCATGTACATTCACTGTAGTGTAATTCACAATAGCAAAGATAAAGACTTAACTTAGGTGCCCATCACTGGTGGTTTAGATAAAGGAAATGTGGTATGTATACACCAAGGAATACTACAGAGTCATAAAAAGAATGAGATCATGACATTTGCAGCAACATGGATGCAGCTGGAAGCCATTATACTAGGAAAATTAATGCATTAACAGAATACCAAATATCACATGTTCTCGTTTATAAGTAGGAGCTAAACATTGGGTAGTCATGAACATAAAGGTGGCAACAATAGACATTGGGGACTTAGACAGTGGGGAGGGAGAAAGGAGGCAAGAAATGATAAACTAAGTGTTGAGTACTATGCATGCTATCTGGGTTATAGGATCATTCATATCCCAAATATCGACATCACACAGTATACTCATGTAATGAACCTGCACATGTACTCCCTGAACCTAAAATAAAATATAAAATTACTTTAAAAATACAAGCTATAAAGAAAACTATTGTTATTACTGGGAATATATGAATACATATCATATGTTAAATATACCATCCTTATTCATTGTCAGATTTCCTGAGTTTGATCATTCTATTCTACTTAAGTAGAACATCTTTGATCTCACAAGATACGTAGAAAAGTAGTTAGCTGTAGACTGCCACAATGTCTGAAACTATGTCTCAGTAAATACAAGCTTTTCCATATATTTCATGTGACATTTCTACTGGTAAAATAAATCCACCGTCTTCATATCTCTGCAAAGTGGTAGGGCCATCAAGACAGCTGATGTGGAGCCCAGAAGGTTTGATGCAGTAGCATCAGTAGTGGAGCACAGCCAGGGACAGCCATCCCTCTAGGCTCAACTTGCTCCCATAGGAGGCTTTAGCCCTAGGGAAACTGCTGGACCTGATCTCTGCAGAGTAGTCTTGCCCAACAGATGGGGCTGCTCTGACATGAGCACCCCTTCGTCTGCTGCCCACTCCTGGGGCCCTAGCCTGGCCACCCCTGCTTGCAGGGAAGTCTTGGGTGCCCTGGGGACCCACACCATAGCTTCTGCCCTGGCAGATTGTGCCTGACCAGTAGAGAGCTCCAGTGAGGCAGCCCTATGGACACACACCAGTCCATCCGCTCCCTCCCTATAATGCAGCTTCCTCCAGGCACACAGCAACTGTCCACATCACTTTACATGTGCATGTCTGCACAGGCAGGTTTTGCTTTCCTTGCCCTGCCAGCAGTCCAGCAGTCTACCCCCTGATGACTGTCATTGCAGACGGAGCCTTGGCAACACTGAGCCAGAAAGCCTCAACCCCACCAGCTTCCCACCCTTGCACTAACACTGCTCAGAACAGTGGATTCTCCCTCACCCTGAGCAATCACTTCTGCTTGCAGGGCACAGAGAAGGCACCCAGACCTGTATCCATGAGCACCCCACTTCCAAGTCAACACCACCTCCAGCATGACCACACTCACAGTCTCCTACCCCACCCCCAGCAGCATTGTTTCTGCCACTGTGGTGAATGCCCTCAGGAAGGCAGGCACCCTGACACCCACTAGCACTCTGCCACAGCTACCGCACCTCCACTCCTCCCACCCACAGTTCAGTGGATTTCAGACCTCAAGAGAAATAGAAACAAAGTTGGGGTCCAGTACAAGTCCCCCAGACTTACAGCATGCAGTCCAGGAGTTGGGAACTGAGTGTTGGCCCCCTAAAATCTTCCAAAAATGAAGCTGGCTGAATTCACCTTATACCACAACCAAACCTTCAAGGTCATCAGATAGGATAAAAGAAAAAAAAATCTAAAGGTCAGCTACTTCAAAGATTGAAGATAGATAACCCCACAAAGATGAGGAAGAATCAGCATGAGATTCCTGAAAACTCAAAAAGCCAGAGTGCCTTCCTTTCTCCAAATGACCATATCTCCTCTCCAGCAAGGGTTTTGAACCAGGCTGAGGTGGTTGAAATGACAGAAATAGAATTCAGAATATGGATAGCAATGAAGATCATTGAGGTACAGGAGTATGTTGAAACCCAATGCAAGGAAGATGAAAATCATGATAAAACAATGTAGGAGCTGACAGACAAAACAGCCAGTACAGAAAAGAATGTGACTGACCTAATAGAGCTGAAAAAAACACTATAAAAATTTCATAAGGCAATCACAAGTATTATTAGCAGTATAGACCAAGTGGAGGAAAGATTGCAGAGCTTGCAGACTGGCTTTCTGAAATAACGCAGTTACACAACAATAGACAAAAAAGAATTGTAAAGGAATGAACGAAAGCTTCAAGAAATATGAGATTATGTAAAGAGGCTGAATCTACAACTCATTGGTGTCCCTGTAAGAGATGGGGAGAAAGCAGCCAATGTGGAAAACATATTTCAAGACAACATGCATGAGTAGTTCCCCAGTCTAGCTAGAGAGGCCAACATTCAAATTCAGGAAATGCAGAAAACCCCAGTAAGATACTTCACAGAAGATCATCCTCAAGACACATAATCATCAGATTCTTCAAGGTTAAAATGAAAGAAACAGAATGTTAAAGGCATCTAGAGAGAAAGGTCACTTATAAAGGGAAGCCCATCAGACTAACAGCAGACCTCTCAGCAGAAACCCAACAAGCCAGAAGAGACTGAGGATCAACATTCAACATTCTTAAAGAAAAGAAATTACAATGCAGAATTTCATATCCACCCAAACTAAGCTTCATAAGTGAAGGAGAAATAAGACCTTTTTCAGACAAACAAATGCTGAGGGAAATCATTACCACCAGACCTGCCTTACAGGAGCTCCTGAAGGAAGCACTGTACATATGAAAAGGAGACTGTTACCAGACACTACAAAAACACACTAAAATACACAGACCAGTGAAACTATAAAGCAACCACATAAACAAGTCTGCAAAATAACCAGCTAACATCATGATGACAAGATCAAATACACACATATCTATATTAACCTTAAATGTAAATGGGCTAAATGCCTTAATTAAAAGACACAGAATATCAAGGTGGATAAAGAACCCAGACCCACTGGTATGCTGTTACAGGAGACCCATCTCACATGCAATGACACACAGATTTAAAATAAAGGGATGGAACAAAATCTACCAAGCAAATGGAAACCAGAAAAAAGCAGGGGTTGCAATTCTAGTTTCTGACAAAACAGACTTTATACCAAAAAACATAAAAAAGTAAAGAAGGGCATTACATAATGGTAAAGGATTCAATTCAACAAGAAAATCTAACTATCCAAAATATATATGCACCCAATACAGCAGCACCCATATTAATAAAGCAAGTTCTTAAAGACCTTCAAAGAGACTTAGATTCCCACGCAATAATAGTGGGAAAATTTAACACCCCACTGACAATATTAGGCAGATTGTTGAGACAGAAAGTTAATAGATATTCAGGATCTGAACTCAGCACTGGATCAAATGGACCTGAGAGACATATATACAACTCTCTACTCCAAAACAACAGAATATACATTCTTCTTATAGTTACACAGCACATATTCTAAAATAGATCACATATTCAGAAGTAAAACACTCCTCAGCTAATGCAAAAAACTGAAATTATAACAATCTCTCAGACTCCAGAACAATCAAATTATAAGTCAAGACTAGGAAATTCACTCAGAACTATGCAATTTCATGGATATTGAATAACTTGCTTCTAAATGACTTTTGTGTAAATACTGAATTTAAGACAGAAATCAACAAGTTCTTTGAAACTAATAAAAAGAAATTTACAACATACCAGAATCTCTGGAACACAGCTAAGGCAGTGTTAAGAGGGAAATTTATAGCACTAAATGCCCACATCAAAAAGTTAGAAATTTCTCAAGTTAACAACTTAATATCACAATTAAAGAACTAGAGTACCAAGAGCAAACAAATTCCAAAGCCAGCAGCAGACAAGAAAAAACCAAAATCAGAGCTGAACTGAAGAAGATAGAGATATTAAAAACCATTCAAAAGATTAATGAATCCAGGAGCTGTTTTTTTAAATGAATAAAATAGACTTCTAGCTAGATTAATAAAGAGGAAAACAGATATTCAAATAAACACAATCAGAAACAACAAAGGGGAGATTACCACTGACCACAGAGAAATACAAATAACCATCACAGACTATTATGAATACCTCTATTTACACAAACCAGAAAGTCTAGAAGAAATCAATAAATTCCTGGACATGCATACCCTCCTAAGACTCAACCAGGAAGAAACTGAATCCCTGAACAGACCAATAATGAACTTTGAAATTGAGTCAGTAATAAATAGCCTACCAACAAAAAAAGCCCAAGACCACATGGATTCACAGATGAATTCTACTAGATATACAAAGAAAAGCTGGTACCATTCATGCTGAAACTACTCCAAAAAATTGAGGAGAAGGAATTCCTCCCTAACTTATTCTACAAAGCTAGCATCACACTGCTACCAAAACCTGACAGAGACACAACAACAACAAAAATTTCAGGCAAATACTCTTGATGAACATTGATGCAAGGAACTCAACAAAATACTTGCAGACCAAATCCAGCAGCACATCAAAAAGTTTATCCACCATGATCAAGTTGGCTTTATCCCTGGGATGCAAGGTTGGTTCAACATCTGCAAATCAATAAATGTGATTCATCACATAAACACCACTAAAGACAAAAACCACGTGATTATCTCAATAGATGCAGGAAAGGCTTTTGATAAAATCCAATACCGCTTCATGTTAAAAACTCTCAATAAACTAGGTATTGAAGGAACATACCTCAAAGTAATAAGAGCCACCTATAACAAACCCACAGCCAACATCATACTGAATGGGCAAAAGCTGGAAGCAATCCCCTTGAAAACTGGAATAAGACAAGAATACCCTTTCTTATCACTCCTATTCAACATAGTATTGGAAGTCCTGGTCAGGACAATCAGGCAAGAGAAAGAAATAAAGGCATCCCAATAGGAAGAAAGGAAGTCAAACTATCTCTGTTTGCAGGCAACATGATCCTATAGCTAGAAAACCCCATAGTCTCAGCCCAAAAGCTTTTTAAGCTGATAAACAAGTTCAGCAAAGCCTCAGGATACAAAATCAATGTGCAAAAGTCAGTAATATTCTTATACACCAACAACAGTCAAGCCAAGATCCAAATCAGGAATGCAATCTCATTTAAAATTGCCACAAAAATAATAAAATAGCTAAGAATACAGCTAACCAGGAAGGTAAAGCTACAAGGAGAGCTACAAAACATGGCTCAAAGAAACCAGAGATGACACAAACAAATGGAAAAACATTCCTTGCTCACGGATAGGAAGAATCAATATTGTAAAAATGGTCATACTGCCCAAAATGATTTCTAGATTCAATGCCATTCCTATTACACTACCATTCAAATTCTTCACAGAACTAGAAAAACACTATTTTACAATTCACATGGAATCAAAAAAGAGCCCTAATAACCAAGGCAATCCTAATAGCCAAGTCAATCATACGCAAACAGAACAAAGCTAGAGTCATTGTGCTATTTGACTTCAAACTATATTACAGAGCTATGGTAAACAAAATAGCATAGTACTGGTAAAAAAACAGACACATAGACCAATGGAACAGAATAAAGAATGCAGCAATAAGGCTGCATACCTACAACTAGCTGATCTTTGACAAACGTGATAAAAACAAGCAATGGGTAAAGGACTTCCTATTTAAAAAATGATGCTGGAATAACTGGCTGGCCATATGCAGAAGATTGAAACTGGACCCCTTCCTATATCATATACAAAAACCAACTCAAGATGGATCAAAGACTTAAATGTAAAGCCCAAAACTATAAAAGCCCTGAAAGACAACCTAGGCAATACTATTCAGGACATAGGAATGAGCAAAGATTTCATGATGAAGATGCCAAAAGCAATTGCAACAAAACCACAAAATGACAAATGGGATCTAATTAAATAAAAGAGCTTCTGCACAGCAAAGGTAATTATCAATAGAATGAACAGACAACCTACAGAATGGGAGAACATATTTGCAAACTATGTATCTGATAAAGGTGTAATAACCAGAATCTATAAGAAATTTAAAATAATTTACAAGAAAAAAAATTAGCAATCCTATTAAAAAGTGTGCAAAGGACATGAACGGACACTTTTCAAAAGAAGACATACATACAGCCAACAAGTATCTGAAAAATAGCTCAATATCACTGATCATTAGAGAGATGCAAATCAAAACCACAATGAGATACCATCTAACACCAGTCAGAAGGGCTATTATTAAAAAGTCAAAAAATAAAAGACACTGGTGAGGTTGCAGAGAAAAAGGAATGCTTATACACTGTTGGTGGGAGTGTAAATTAGTTCAGACCTTGTGGAAGGCAGTTTGGTAATTCTTCAAAGACCTAGAGGCAGAAATATCATTCAACCCAGCAATCTCAGTACTGGGTATGTACTCAAAGAAATATAAATCATTCTTTTATGAAGACACATGCATATGTAAGTTCATTGCAGCACTATTCACAATAGTGAAGACATAGGATCAACCTAAATGCCCATCAGTGATAGACTGTATAAAGAAAATATGGTACATATACAACATGGAGTACTATGCAGCTATATAAAATAAGAACAAGATTATGATCTCTGCAGGAACAGGGATGGAGCTGGAGGCCATTATCCTTAGCAACCTAATGCAGGAACAGAAAACAAAATACCACATGTTCTCACTTGTAAGTAGGAGATAATGATGACAACACATGGGCTTATACAGGAGAGCACCACACACTGGGGCCTATTGGAGGGTGGAGTTGAGAGGAGGGAGAGAGTTAGGGAAAAAAAAACACTAATGGGTACTAGGCTTAGTACCTGAGGATAATATAGTCTACAACAAACCCCCATTACCCACGTTTGCCTATATAATAAACCTGCACATATACCCTGAACCTAAAATAAAACTCTTTGCAAATACATATATTGATATTTTGGCATACCCCTTATAATTCTGAAATGTTTACTGTAACTTCTTTACATTCATTTACCATATATATTTTTTGTTTTAGCATTATTTCTGTCTTCCCTTACCCCCTTATCTGAATGCCTACAGCTTCATTCACCAGGACTATTTCTGGCTGCTCATTGTAACCTTTATTCACTACAAAATCATTTCAAACTGCAATTTCTTTAAATAGATTCCCTTTAAATTTTTAGACATGAATTATCTGTTTATGAAGTTTCTCTAATTACAGCATGAGTTACTTGGAAATTCCCATCTGTATCCAATGTGCAGTTGGCATCATTCTACAGTTATTTTCTTAAGTTTCTTCCTTAGAAGAAAAAAAGTGGAAGAAAAATTATACTAAAAATAGCAATCGTATTTCTATAAACATTAATGCTAGTGCAATCTTCCTCAATGTCTTAGCTAGTATTTTTTTAAATATGTATTTATCTGGAGCCCAGCTCCCTCAACAGCTTCTTTGGAAACCCTTCTAATATGTGACAGGTCTGCAAAGGGATCAGCGTGTTTCAATATCATATACTCAGTGCAATTTAGAATAGTCTAAACTAACAGACAGCTTTGAACAGTATGAATTTCATGTCTATTTACATAGAAGACATTCATTGGAGGAGAACTAACATTATCTATAAACAGACATACTTACCCATACAAACATAATCAGTCAATGTTGTTGATTATCCTCCTGGAAAAGACTAGAGGGCTTACTGTGATTCTTTTAAACTCCTCCCCAGTTCCAATCGAACTGTAAAACAGTTGTGTCTCTTTACAGATCCTGAAAGCTGATATGAAATTATATGAGCAAGTGAGTATTCAACTACATATTTTCTAATTTTAGGATTTTTAGTATTCCTCTTAAAAATCATTGGTGGTTTTATACTCAGACCCTGGAAATGTTAAACAAACTAAAAAACAGGCCAAGTCACCTAAGGAGTACTGTATGTAATCAAAAGTTTGTGATAAAAGTTAAAGCTTGTATCTACTCTGTCAGCCCTGTTGTTCAGTAGTCTGAATCATTATTTAAAATTCCAGTATTACATATAATTGCTTGTTAATTCAAATGGCATAAGAATGAAACAAAGGAAAAATTTGTGAGATTGTCTTTTAAGAAAAAATCCAGCAAATATGGTAGCCATAATGTTCTTGTCAGTTACTAACGATGGAACAAATAGTAAAGTTTTCTACAGGAACTTCAGGGGATCTGTGCCTCCTACCTCTCCACAGTAGCAATCTCCTTCTAACCTGGGTGGCAAGGAGAAAGCAATTCTTCCTCCCAATATGTCTAACAAGCTCCGCTCATAACTTCTTTCTTAGAAGAAAAAAAGTGGAAGAAAAATCATACTAAAAATAGCAATCATATTTCTATAAACATTAATGCTAGTGCAGGGTATAGAAAAACACTGATTTCACAAAAAGAATAGATACATAATCACACCTTAACAGCTAGCAGTTTTCAAAGCATATATTTGAAGCCTTCAATAGAAATCAGTTTATAAAATCTCAGTTCTTTGAGACTGATTAATTACATAAAGAAAACCTAACACTTAGGGCCCTGAAGCAGGAAGGCTAATATCTATCAGTAGGTAGGATTAGTTAAGAACCAAGGGAGGCACAGAAAGGAACTACTTCCCTGTCCAATTTGGTTAAGGCTTCCTACCAGTTCCATGCTGGAGAAATTAGAACTGATACAACATTATCCTTTTTTAAAAATAACTTATTGTGATTTAAATACAAAGTAAACTGAATATGGGGAATCACTTTCAACATACCCACTTGTCAATTTCATCAAGTCCTAAATTTAAAAACTGCTATGAATTGCTGCATATAGGTTCCCAGACAGCATAGAACCTCCCTGATTATGAGAGTTAAGATGCTGGTGCTGAGTTATGACAAATCTAGATACGCAGGTCCTTTAAACGCCTTTCTCAGAAGCGTACTTTTGTCTGGGTGTACTCGCAATGACATTGTTTTGTTGCAAAGAAGAACATATCTGACTCCTGAAAAAAGTGAGCAAATCATTTCATTTAGAGATACACCCTTAATAATAGAAAGAAAAGAATCTAAACATAATAAGACAAAATAAAATGTTATTTATCATTATTACTACATCAAATTGCATTTGGTCTGAAATTTGTCCTCTAATGAGCCTTGACTTTATAGTTCTGGTCTCATCTCATTTACTATTTCACAGCATCTATAGTCAAAATGCCAGGCACAGTGTACATGGGCCCTTTCCTAGCATCTTACAAAGCTAAAAACAAGGCATCCATATGGCTGGAGTCTCATCTGGAATTTGGGGTACTCTGTCAGGTTTACTCAGGTTGTTGGAAGAAGTTTTCTGCAGTTGTAGGGCTGAGGTTCCCTTCTTCCCCGTGGCTATTGGCCTGGGACCACACTCAGCCCCTAGGGGTCACCCTAAGTTCCTTGCCACATCCCTCGACCACAGTCTATTAACGACATGGTGGTTGCTCTTTCAAGGCCAACAAGGGAGTATCTCTGTCTCTTTTAATCCTTCTGACTTATTTTAAGGGTTCACCTGATTAGATAGGGCCCATCCAGGATAATCTTTCTCATATAAACTCAATTTATATGAGACTTTCATTATATCTGTCAAATCCCTTTACAGACCCACCTAGATTAGTATTTAATTCAATAAATGAAAGAAAATGTGTATAACAGAGGGGTGGGGATATTGGGGCCATCTTAGAATTCTGCCTTCCACAATCATATGCTTAACTCAAAACTCATCATCATTATTGTCCCATGTATGACTATTTTACTGATTTACTTTTATATTTATTTACTACTATAATGAATAGCTACAAACCTCCTGTTCAACACAAGAAGCATAGCATAGTAATAATTACCAATGTTTACCAAAATGTACTTCCACATTCTATCTTCCTGATAAGCGATAGCTTTCTAAATTTCATTTATTATTCATAATATTTAACATTTTTACCAATATACATGTCCACACATTTCATTCCACTTATTCTGAACTTAAGATACACCGTAAGTATTCTGCTGGGACTTGCTTCATCCATTGTGCTTGTATAATGTTATTACTTCCATCTCCTTGGTTAGTATAACTTCAGGGGTTTGATTAAAAAGCCTTCTGTACAACTTGTAGATAAGAAAACTAAGATATAGAAAGCCCTTACAATATCATTTTGTTTTGGTGGACTTTTATTATCAAAACTCAGTGTCATTTCTACTGTTTAGTACATTTCAATGAAATCACCTACAGTATATTAAAAGATGTTTATTTGTATCATTATAAATAAAATTTGAATAACTTTATTAATGAACCAAATGATGCTAAAATCAGTAAAACTCTTCCCAATGTGTCATGATACAAATAACAAAACACAAAAATATCTTGTCAGAGTGGTTAGAATTTCCGCAGTACCCCTTTATAAATTATAGAAAAAGAAACATGGTAAGTAAAACTCTGGATTTAAACTGACTTTTTCAAGAACCACACAAACCACTATCTGAAATTCTCAAATGATATTCCTGGTAATTATTGGGTATTTATTGAATAACAATGAATGGTTAGCATCTCATAACAGGCATAACATAAAATATTTGTAGAATGAAAAACTTCCTTTAATACATGTTGTTATTATTGGAAGGAGTAACTTTAGCAGGATAAGCAATGCTTTAAAACAGGAGTTATTGCCATTGGATAGAGATGTATAGTGTAGTACAGCTAAAAGACAGAGTAGTAAGTAGTAAAAAAATTAGTATTTCTTAAACTTTTTCATCTATAAAGATAGGTTTCTTTATACAAGGTATTGGATGAAGGAGGAAAGAAGCTGACTATTTCCTTCAGCTAACTCTGTGTTTGGAAAGGGAGCCCCCTTAGAGTCATGAGACCAGATGGTTATGCGATATCTGCATTTATCAGGTCTATCAGCTACCTCCTTTTGTGTCATCCATTCCTTGTGTTATTGCACAACCACCAGAGACATCAGTTGTTAGAGAGTGGGTAGAGAGAAGTAAATACTTGCATGCAAAAAGGACAGAACAGATCAAGAACAAGATATGACTATATGAAATATAACTTTAGGAATATCCCTTCCTTTTGCCTCTCCAACCCCCAAATCTTTTATATGGTGTTCTGTGTCACTTTAACTGTGCATAGTCAAATGAAACTGAAATTTACTTTAGCAACAAAATGAACTTAACAGTCCTGAATCTTGCCTCCCATCTGTCATTTTCCTCTTCCTTTTATTTAGTGTTGCCTATGACTGTCTCCCAGATATTTGTGTAGTTCACTCATCTTAACTTGGTTGTCTCCTTAAACAATTAGGAGTCCATGAACTTTATTGTGAGAATGAATATTGACCTCTCATGAGCATTTCCTAATCCAGTGTGTCCTGTCCTGTCTTCCATAAATTGGTTTTTTAGACTATTGGATATTGAGATAATTAGAAAAGCTTAGGCCAATTGGGATTACATATAAAGGCCATAAAACAAATAAATAAAATAGAGTTTAATGAACCAACTATAGACCACAAAATATAATTACAGCAGCAGCAGCAGAGATTTATAAAACCAAGAATGTCTTCTCTTGTTTAGTATACTTAGCTCTTACTATACTTAGCAGGAAAATTTGCTAATTACAATAAGGTAGTCTTAAAATGACAATGTATACTTTAAAATCTTAAAACACATTAGAATTCTAAGTAATTATGATAGAATTTAACTTGTTGAAAAGCCATTTAATTTACCAATAGTATTGGTACACAGGTGAATAAGGAATTCAATAAGTAGCAAATGAAATAGATCACTGATGGCCCCAATAATGAATATTTGGGGCTACAAGTCTCTATATCAGCATTGAGTGTTTTTGCTTTTTATCATATAGCAACTGTGCTCTGTCCACAAGATCATAGGCTCACAGAATTTTTTTCAGCACCTACTAATTTGTACTAAAAATCTTATGAAAAATATCACCAGCTTTTAATAACACAAAACTTTCTCTTTAAATTTTCATTTAATTTAAAAGATAATTGTATATCCACATGCTATTGAAAAAAAAAATAAGAGATTTCACGTATCTTTTAACCAATTCTTCCCAATGGTAACATCTTAAAAACTGTAATCCAATATTGCAACCTGAATATTGACATTGATACAGTCAAAATACACAGCATTTTCAATATCATGGGTCCCTTATGTTGTACTTTCATAGCCACAGGCCTTTCCCAACTTAAACTCTGGCAACCACTAACCTGTTCTCTATTTCTATAATTCTTTTTCATTTCAATGTAATATAAATGGACTCATATGCTATATAACCCTTATAGCCTAATTCTGTGGATCATTATTCAGTTTGTTGCATTTATCATTATCTTGCTCATTTTTTTGCTGAGTGGTATTTCATGGTATAGATGTATCACAATTTAAGTGTTCACTCATTAACAGACAACTGGGTTGTGTCCAGTTTTTGTATATTATGGATAAGACTAGTATAAACATATACAGATTTTGTGTGAACAGAAATCTTCATTTCTCTGTGATAAATGTCTAGGATTGCAATTTCTGGTTTTATGTTAGCTGCACGCTTAGTTCTTTATGAATGTACCAAACAAATTTTCCACAGTGGTTGTACCACTTTCATTCTCACCAGCAATATATTTAGTGATCCAGTTTCTCTTATTCTTTCTAGAATGTGGTATTGCCACTATTTCTATTTTAGCCATCTTAATAGGTATACAATAATATATCAATTTGGTTTAATTTACATTTCCTTAATGACTTGTGATGTTGAAGATCATTTTATGTGCTTACTTCCCAAGTGTATATCCTCTTCAGTAAAATGTCTTTTCATGGTTTGAACCATTTTCTTTTTTTAATTAATTAATTTTTAAATTTTGTGGGTACATAGTAGGTGTATATATTTATGGGGGTAAATTAGATATTTTGATATAGGCATGCAATGTGAAATAAGCACATCATGGAGAAGGGGGTATACATTCCCTCAAGCATTTATCCTTTGAGTTACAAATACTCCCATTATACCCTTTATTTCAAAATGTACAATTAAGTTATTATTGACTATAGTCACTCTATTGTGCTATTGAATAGTAGGTATTATTCATTCATTCTAATTTTTGGAGCCGTTAACCATCCCTACCTCCCCACTACCCTTTAGGTTTAATTATGAGAGTTCTTTCTGTATTCTGGATACTGTTCTCTTGTCAGATATGTGGTTAGCAAATATTTTTTCCCAGTCTATACCTTATTTTTTAATATTCTGAACAGCGTGTTTTGTAGGAAGTTGCATTTTTTAGTTTTGGTTAAGTCTAATTTACCAGTTTTTCCTTTTATGAATTGCATTTGTTGTGTTAAGTTTGAGAACTTATTGCCTAGACCTTGCTCTGATACACTTGTGAATTTCTCTATTAATAATTTTTCTTTCAATTCTGGGTTTTTCCCTTACATATTTAATAACTCTGTTGCTTAGTGCATACATATTTAGCACTGCTACATCTTCTTTGTAACTTAAGCCTTTTATAATTGTATAAACTCCATGTGGTAATTTTTTATTTTTTGCTCTGAAGTCTGTTATTAACATAGCTTCTCCTGCTTTCCTTTGATTAATATTTCTATGAAATATATTTTCCATCCTTTTTACTCTCAACCTGACTATGTCACTATATTTGAAGTGACTTTATTGTCAACAGCCTATAATTGGGTGGTTAATTCAATGTATCAATTTTCATTTTTTAATTGGTGAATTTAGACTATTCACATTTAGTGTAATTATTGATATGTTAGGGCTCAAGTTTGCCATTTTGTTTTTGTTTGTTCCATTTTTCACTTCTTTGTCTTTTTCATGATCTCTGAGTTAAGTAAACACCTTTTTAGAATTTTATTTTAAATTTATCTACATAACAGACTACATCTCTTTGTAAAGGTTTTTTCAGTAGTTGCTCCAGGTATTACAATATATGTGTATAACTTTTTTTTTTTATTTTATTTTATTTATTATTATTATTATTATTATACTTTAGGCTCTATGGTACATGTGCGCAATGTGCAGGTAAGTTACATATGTATACATGTGCCATGCTGGTGCACTGCACCCACCAACTCGTCATCTAGCATTAGGTATATCTCCCAATGCTATCCCTCCCCACTCCCCCCACCCCACAACAGTCCCCGAAGTGTGATGTTCCCCTTCCTGTGTCCATGTATTCTCATTGTTCAATTCCCACCTATGAGTGAGAATATGCGGTATTTGGTTTTTTGTTCTTGCGATAGTTTACTGAGAATGATGATTTCCAATTTCATCCATGTCCCTACAAAGGACGTGAACTCATCATTTTTTATGGCTGCATAGTATTCCATGGTGTATATGTGCCACATTTTCTTAATCCAGTCTATCATTGTTGGACATTTGGGTTGGTTCCAAGTCTTTGCTATGGTGAGTAATGCTGCAATAAACATACGTGTGCATGTGTCTTTATAGCAGCATGATTTATAGTCCTTTGGGTATATACTCAGTAATGGGATGGCTGGGTCAAATGGAATTTCTAGTTCTAGATCCCTGAGGAATCGCCACACTGACTTCCACAAGGGTTGAACTAGTTTACAGTCTCACCAACAGTGTAAAAGTGTTCCTATTTCTCCACATCCTCTCCAGCACCTGTTGTTTCCTGACTCTTTAATGATTGCCATTCTAACTGGTGTGAGATGGTATCTCATTGTGGTTTTGATTTGCATTTCTCTGATGGCCAGTGATGGTGAGCATTTTTTCATGTGTTTTTTGGCTGCATAAATGTCTTCTTTTGAGAAGTGTCTGTTCATGTCCTTCGCCCACTTTTTGATGGGGTTGTTTGTTTTTTTCTTGTAAATTTGTTGGAGTTCATTGTAGATTCTGGATATTAGCCCTTTGTCAGATGAGTAGGTTGCGAAAATGGGATGTGAAGGACCTCTTCAAGGAGAACTACAAACCACTGCTCAAGGAAATAAAAGAGGATACAAACAAATGGAAGAACATTCCATGCTCATGGGTAGGAAGAATCAATATCATGAAAATGGCCATCCTTCCCAAGGTAATTTACAGATTCAATGCCATCCCCATCAAGTTACCAATGACTTTCTTCACAGAATTGGAAAAAACTACTTTAAAGTTCATATGGAACCAAAAAAGAGCCCGCATCGCCAAGTCAATCCTAAGCCAAAAGAACAAAGCTGGAGGCATCACGCTACCTGACTTCAAACTATACTACAAGGCTACAGTAACCAAAACAGCATGGTACTGGTACCAAAACAGAGATATAGATCAATGGAACAGAACAGAGCTGTCAGAAATAATGCCACATATCTACAACTATCTGACCTTTGACAAACCTGACAAAAACAAGAAATGGGGAAAGGATTCCCTATTTAATAAATGGTGCTGGGAAAACTGGCTAGCCATATGTAGAAAGCTGAAACTGGATCCCTTCCTTACACCTTATACAAAAATCAATTCAAGATGGATTAAAGACTTAAATGTTAGACCTAAAACCATAAAAACCCTAGAAGAAAACCTAGGCAATACCATTCAGGACATAGGCATGGGCAAGGACTTCATGTCTAAAACACCAAAAGCAATGGCAACAAAAGCCAAAATTGACAAATGGGATCTAATTAAACTAAAGAGCTTCTGCACAGCAAAGGAAACTACCATCAGAGTGAACAGGCAACCTACAAAATGGGAGAAAATATGTGTATAACTTAACACAGCTTATTGATGTCCTTATTTTACCAGTTTGAGTATAGAAATTTATCTCCCTTTATGTCTCACCCATTTATAACATAATTATCTTAAATATTTTCTGACTCTATGGAGATATTTGGCAAATTTATTATTTCTTCATTCATCAAACAGCATTTTGAAAACCCAAGATAAAATAAAAGCCTATTGTACATACTCATATTTTTGCTTACTGTGTTCTGTCGTTCTTCCTGGAATTCTAAGTTTCTTTTATTTGTACCTTTCTGTTTAGGGAATTTCCCTTAGCCATTATTTTAGGGTAAAATTATGGGACTAATTATTTTAGTTTTTCTTCCTCTTGATTTCCCTTTCATTCCTGAATGGTATATTCACTGTCTATAGAATTCTGAGCTGACGGTTCTTTTCCTGTAGCACCTGAAATATATTGTTGTCATTTTCTTCTCATCTCCATGGTTTCTGATTAAAAAAATCTTGTCAATCTGGTTAATCCGATACATAAGGCATTATATTTGTCTGATTGCTTTCTAGATTTGTCTTTAATTTTCAGTAGTTTAATTTTTATGTGCTTTGGCATCGATTACTTTGTGTTTATCATATTTGGGTCTTATATATAGTACCTTGAACTTGTAAATTTATATCTCTTGCCAAATTTCGAAGGTTTCTGGACATTGTTTCTTTGGGTATTTTTTTCAGCCCTGCCCTTTCTCTTCTAAGACGTTGAAGGATATTAGATATTTTGTTATGATCACCAAGGTCCTTGAGGCTTTGTTCATTTGTGGTCAGCCGATTTGCTCTTTTGCACTCAGACTGGGTAATTTCAATTATAGCACTTTCTTCTGTCCCCTCCAGTCTACTATTAAGGCTATTTATTCACTGGCCTTTTAATTTCAGTTATATTTTTCAGTTGTAAAATTATCATGTAGTTCTTCTTTATATCTTCTATTTCCTTGTTGAGACTTGAATTTTTCATTGGTTTCAAGTATGATTTTAATTGCCCACTGAAGCATTTTTATGACATCTCCTTTAAGATATTTATCAGATAATTCTAACGCCTATGTAATATTTCTGTTAATATCTTCTGATTTTTTGTTTCATTCAGTATGAGATTGTCCTCATTCTTGGTGTGACAAGTAATTTTCTATTGCAACTTGGATATTTTTGTGATATGTTCTAAGATTCTGGGTCTTATTTAAACCTTCAATTTTAGCACTTTCATTAGCACTTCTCTGGCAGGGGAAGAGGGACCTCTGCATCATTAATGTTAGTTGGTGGTAAAAGCAACATTCTCCACTCATCTTCCATCGACACAAGACGGGAGGTAGCTTCTAATTATGCTTCATGGGGCAGCTATCGTGAAAGTCCTAATTCTCCACTAGGTCTCCACTGACTCCACTCCAATGGGAAGGTGAAGGAGTGCCTTGTTACTGCTGTGTGAGTGTGGATGAAAAGGCTCCATACTTGACCTCTGCTGATACTGAGGCTTGGAGTGATGGCTCACTAATGGCCAATAAAGATGAAAGTCCCAGCTCTCTATGTGGCTTTTCTTGACATCACACAGTGGGGAGTTGTGGTGCCTCGTTGCAACCTCAGGAAGGTGAATTCTAGGCACCCCACTTAGCTTTTACTAGTGGGGTTTGGGGTGATGCCCTACTCTTTTATGTGGTTTTTGGCTGGAGTACTTATTATTTAAACGTTTTTTTGGTCATGGCTCATAGAATGTTAATGTTTAAAGGAACTTAAGAAATGGTGTCATTTAATTCTTTAATTTTACTTATGAGGCCCCAAAAAATTAAACGTATTGCTTATGATAAATATTTCTATTTAGTATCAGATATTGTATTAAAACATAAATGTTTGGATTCCCACTTCAATATCGTTTTTCCTTTGTCAGGCACTTTGTATAACCTCAATTAATTCAAGGGATGGAAGAGTACCATTCTAGATATTTAAAAATTACTTTGCTCTTTTGGACAACTATGTATTTGTAAATTTAATGATCCAAACATAAATGTTTCTCTTCGTTATATCAGTGTAAATATAGCAAAATCCCAAAACCTCTGGAGCTATAGTTTTAACAAAAATTGATGTAATATCATGGTCTTATAGTAAAATAGTTCTTCCCATTTCTTTCTAGAAAGTCCCACAACATTGCCTTGGAATTTGTTGTTAGAATACTTCACTGTTTGAAGCATTAGAAAAGATGCCATCACAAGAAATGCTATTTTTTTCAAAACTGACCTTAAAATTAGTTCATTCTTCATAGCAGCATATAAAAGTGGTCATCACAGAAGAAAAGATGGGGCATATTTAGAATTTATGGTGTGCTCCTTGGAAGAGGTCTTTGCCCTAGATAGACACATTTATTTAGTCTTGGATGAGAGAACCAGTTTGAGGTGTTACTTTTAACACTAGGATTAGAGAATTGGTAACTATCCAAAGTGAAGGAAAAGGTTAAATCTACTAAAACCAAAACAATTTTTATAGGAGGATTTCCTTATTTAAAACTGTTTCTCAGGTCCATGCTTACTTTCCAGTGTTGGAGATTAGAGAAAATATAAAATTATCTTAGTCACTGCTTGACTGGGGAAGCAGTCAGGTTGACACATAAGGGAACCCCAGATAGCTGGCAAAGCATTATTTCTGGGGTATTTGTGAGGGTGTTTCTGGAAGGCACTAGCATGTGAATCTGTAGATGGAGTAAAGAAGGTCACCCTCCCTGACATGGGTGGGCATCATCCAACCCATTGAGGTCTGAATAGAACAAAAAGGTTTAAGAAGGAAAAATTTGTTCTCTGCTTGAGCTGAGACATCCATTTTCTTCTGTCCTTAAGAATAGGCATTCCTGGTTCTTGGGCCTTTGGACATGGACCTGGACTTATGCCATTGGCTGCTCTGAATCTCAGGATTTTAGACTGAAACAATAGCACTGGCTTACCTGGACCTCCAGTTTGTAGACAGTGGATAGTCTCCTGAGCCTCCATAATCAGGCAAGCCACTCCTTCATATTATAGCTTACTCTTTCTATCTAGTGTATCTATCTGTGTATCTATCTATCTGTCTGTCTGTCTGTCTGTCTGTCTATCTTATTGTTTCTGTTTCTCTGGAGAATCCTGAGTAATACAATGGTGATTAATAACTTCATTTTTACTTTCAAAAATAACTCACCTTAGCCCATTAGAAATTTGAGATTATATATAAATTAATGGCACACATATTTTGAGATTTAGACATCTATCATATACCTTTCATAAATAATACATTATCCAATTTAAAGGCCCCCACTGTTTGCATGGTAAAAGGAATGGAAGGATAAAAGCAGTAAGCTACTACATGGTGTGCAAGAGAACAGAGTATATTGGATGTACAAGAGTAGGAAAGCATAAACAGTGTCATAAAAACAGAGTATAAAAATATAAATATAAATAATGTTTTATAGGAGCTTATGAATAACAGTGATACATTAATTTGTATAAATCAGGTTATTACATAATATTTCTGTATATGTGTAATAATTTTAGCCTTCTATTATTTAGTGTTCTGTCACATTTAGCTAATTTACTATTTTTCATCTTAACACAACTTTTACTTTAACATAATCCTTATTAAGCATAAAATAACAATTTATTATGTTATCAATAATTTATTATCTACTATGACTCAGACAGTAGACCAAGTACTAAACATTTTTAAAACTCAATAATGTGTGGCAGTTGTTTATAGTTTCATGACATGACATAGATTTGCAAACAAGTACAAAATTATAACCAAAATTGTATGATATGTGTTGTAAGAGCAATATATATTATTCTAGTACAGAAGATTTTAAAAATTACTTTCTTTGAACGTTGAAACTCAGGAACAATGAAACCTGTAAAAATACTCCATAGTTAGAAAAACCCAGGAAGCCTGTTTCTAAATTTAAAGTATGCCATGAAAGAGGGGATTATTTTCTGAAATTTGCACATAAGAACAAAATACAATCACACGTAGCTGAAAATTGTTACTTAATGTTAATCTAGTTTGATAAAGATTTATATTCCCCTATGAAACCAGATGGTAAAGATTATATATTTTGATATAAAATGGGTAAATATGGCATGATGGAAAGAACACATTACAGGAGAACTTTGATCTATGGAGGTGCTAGAAACAATTAAAGATATGAAAGCAGCAAGTATCACCAGTCCCAGATGGAGTCCCTGTGAATTCGACTAAGTGTTCCAAGACTCTGACAATTTCTCTAGCAGATGTTTTTAATCTTGGATTGAGGGCTCAAGTGTTACTTGGATCCATGAAAAGCCTACTTTGGGAGTAATGGCAGGAAGGGTATACAGGATCTTGACACTGGCCCTTCGTTTTGAATGGTCTTTCTGATGTCAGTTTTATCAGCCAACTTCCAATCCTTGGTGATTTCTCTGTATGATGCACAAGAAAGGATGTGGGTCATTTGAGATCATTTGAAGGATATGATAGGAAGGGAACCAAACATGAGTATATATTTCCTAAAAGTATCCAAAGTAATATTTTACAGTAAAATGAGCTAATTAAAAGAAATGTAGATTATTAGATTATTTCAGTAAGAGTAGACTTGGAGGTAATATGTCACCCATCTAAATGGCAAAACAGAAGATATCTTATCCTGACATGGCCCAGATATTCTGGACATCTTAAGATTCAGTACAGAGGCTAAAGGAAAATTACTATCAGAAAAAAAATTGTTAGCATGACACCAAATAATAAGTTGTCTGTTGTAGCCTGAAGTTTAGATGCAACCTAAAAGTTCGAGAAGAAAAGACAGTTTTAAGTTCAACAATGTCTGCTTATTAGAGAAGAAACAAGGAATTAACAGTTGTTTATTGACTTACTATTGGGTAATTTAAAAGAAGTGTATTTCTGAAGAAACGAGGAATAATCAGTAGACTTTTCATTCACACTACTGGACTTTTCTGTTAGTATCTTCCAGTCTCACTTGGTAAGAGTCAAATGTATTCTCAATGAAATGCAAATAGGCAAAAGGATTTTTTCATGGGCATGGATACTACTGATTGAATAACAAAGCAAATGTAATATTTAAATGACAAACTTTAAAGTTGTACAATTGCCTTACTTTACTTTTGATAGGTAATAACAGAGTCACTGAATCAACTCTAATAATAAAAACTGATCATTTGTCAAAAGTCTTTCTCTCTCCTTCCTTCCCCTTCTCTGTCTCTCTCTCTCCTTTTTACTTTTGCTCTCACTCTCTTCTTTATTCCAGACACTTTCATTTAGAGTCCTAGAGAAATAAATATTTCAGAGATGAATTCCATGCTTTCTTTGGAAGAAAAATTCCCCAAGAGTTCAATAATGCTCTATAGAAACAGTTAGTGGTGGGAGGCCTTCCCTACTAAATTTAAAACAATATTATCAGCATGTCAATTAAAACCCTTGTGGGATTGGGTGTGGTGTTGGAAGCAACTCTAGGTCTCTACAGAACACAGAGAAAATGTTCAAAACAAACCTCTAAATTAAGTTGGGTCCTTTTTCCTTCTATTTTAATAGAAGGATGGTTCATTCTTATATTCATTCTGTTATTGATATAACCTTAATGTTTTGGCAACATGTCTCAGAAAGACTGACCACATCCCTACCTTTTATTCCATGAAAGATGGGGAAATGCTGATCTGGGTAATTTCCTGAGGAGACAGAGAGAAGGTTCGTGAACCTTAGCATTATTATAGTGCTCAAAGCAGGACTTTTCCAAGAAATTCGGACAGTGGGAGAGCACAATGATTTTCATCTTAAAATGCTATTGTCTAAATTTCTCTATGGACCACCAAGAATAATAGTGTTATAGCATAAATGGATAACATAGATTTATGAAACAGTATTATGACTTGTCTAGCAAAACATTTGGTATGCAAAGAAAAAGCAAAAAAACCTCCTATACTTCCATGATTATAAACCATACCTATTTCCACATTTTCTATTTCTAAAATTTGGATGTACTTTTTATAATTGATGTATATGTTTGTAGTGAGACTTTTTAAAAAGCTGCTAGTAAATCAATGACACTTTTTCAAGATATCCAAGTATATTGTTTTGTTATAAAATGGTACTGTTTAATTTCCTAATTTGGATTTTTCTTTTACTATGTGTAATACGTAAAACAAAAGACTATATGACTATATGAAAATCAGGTACATTGTAGATATTACATGACAAGATTTGGAGAACCCTTGCTTACACACATGTAACACATGCAAATTCAAATATAAAGAAACATGCCATTTTCTTCTAATACAGCTACTACACAAAATTTCTGATTATGAAAGCAGGTCATGGGCCAGTGAGAAGCTAGGTTCTCATGTGCAGCATTTTGGACTACATATGGGCTAAGTGAAAGGTGGTGGGTCACTTCAGTGTATGCTGTGCTTTTCAACCCAAATGTTTCCCTTCTACATTGATATAAAATAATTGAAATAAAGTTAAATATTTAAGTTAGGATGAGGTAGTCACTTAAGGGGAAAAGGAATGCTGTATCTTACTTCATATGTGTTGAAAGTCATCATTATGTATGGCAACTCTCAATGTTTATGATTTCTTCTTTGAGAAGCTCATATATACTAAGTGATTCATAGGTAAGTCAATACTGCTTGAAGTTTAAATTGTCTTCCAGTCTGGAAGAGAATATATGACACTAGTTACTATTCTTAGAAAATGTGGAATAATGTACTGTTGGATATTTTTTTGCATAGAAAAAAAAAACCTATTCAAGACAATACTATTGGGAATGAGAAATGCCATGAACATAATTGATTAAAAGTAGATGGCTCACATACCCAATCATCTTAAATACATGTAGAAACCTGTAGAAATACATGTATTTGCTTTAAAGTGAGTAACTTCACTGAAGATGCCAACCTCTCCCTCTTAGATAAGGGCTTTCTAATCCATTTTGCAAAAAGATGTCACTTGGGGGCAAAATGGCAAATGGTGGGAGAGAACAATTTTGAAGGACATATAAAATGCTTCTAGTTGGTCATCCTGGGTAAAATTTCTGTAACTTTTAATGAAATTATGTATATGTAAGCCCATCACATAGCCACATACACAAATAAAAGCCTCAATTAAAAAAAGATTCGAGGAGTCTGTATTTCCTGCACCCACTGTAATTCTTAGACAACATTGATGACCTAATATCTATATCTTCTCCCTCTAACAAAAGCCCAGGATGAGGTACAGTTCAGGTGTCTAAGCTATTCAGTGGAGATACAAAGTCCCTTGTTTGAAGGCACTTAATGAAAAGCTTCTGACTACATGTCAGCACTCATTTTCCAAATATTTAGCTAGTTAAGAACTAGTCACCAAATATGTACCATAGCTAGTTGTTTTGACTTCTACAAAGATAAAATCCTGAAAATACAAGCACACCTCACAGATACTGGGAGTGAGTGGTTCCAGATCACCACAATAAAGCAAATACTGCAATAAAGCAAGTCACACAAATTTTTGTTTCCCAACGCATTTAAAAGTTACATTTACACTATCTTGTACTCTTTAAGTGTGCAATAGCATTATGTCTAAAAAAGTAATGTACAATTCTTAATTTAAAAATATTCTATTACTAAAAAAATGCTAATGATCATCTGAGCCTTCAGTGAGTTGTAAACTTTTTGCTGGTAGAGAATCTTGCCTTGATGTTGATGGCTTCTTCCCAATCAGGGTTGCTGAATGTTGGAAGGCTGTGGTAATTTCTTAAAATAAGAGAACAATAAAGTTTGCTGCATTGATTAACTCTTCCTTTTATGAAATATTTTTATAGTATGCAATGCTGTTTGATAGCATTTGACCCATACTTGAGTTTCAAAATTGGAGTCAATACTCTCAAATCCTGCTGCTGCTTTATCAACTACGTTTACATAACATTCTAAATCCTTTGTTGTCATTTCAACAGTGTTCACAGCATCTTCACCAGTAGTTTCAATCTCAAGAAACCATTTTCTTTAATTTCCATTCAAGTTTTACCATGAGATTGCAGCAAATAAGTCACATCTTCAAGATTTATTTCTAATTCTTGTTCTCTTGGCTATTTCTATCACATCTTCATTGATTTCCTCCACTGAAGTCTTGAACCCCTCAAGTTATCCATGAGGGCTGGAATCAACTTCTTCCAAATTCCTATTAATGTTGATATTTTTGCCTCCTCCCATTAATCATGAATATTCTTAATGGTACCTAGAATGGTAAATCCTTTCTAGAATGTTTTTAATTTACTAGGCCCAGATCCATCAAAGAAATCATTATCTATGGCAGGTACAGGCATATAAAATATATTTGTTAAATTAATAAGGCTTGGAAGTCAAAATTACTCCTTGATCTATGGCTTGTTAAATGGATGTTGTGTTGGCAAGCGTGAAAACATTAATATCCTTGTACATCTCTATCAGCGCTCTTGAGTGACTAGATACAGTGTCAATGAACAGTAACATTTTAAAAGAAATCTTTTTTTTTTCTTTTTCTGAGTAGTAGGTCACAATAGTTGGCTTTAAATAATGTTCAGTAAATCACGTTATAACCAGATATGTTTTCATCTAGGCTTTGTTGTTTATTTATAGATCACAGGCACAGTAGATTTAGCATAATTCTTAAGGACTCTAGGATTTGAGGAATGACAAATGAACATTGACTTTAACTTAATTCACCAGCTTCATTAGCTCTTAGCAAGAGAGTCAGCCTGTTATTTGAAGCTTTGTAGCCAGGCATTTACTTCTCTTCTCTAACTATGAAAATCATAGACGGTATCTTCTTCAAGTAGAAGGCTATTTTATCTACATTGAAAATCTATTTAGTCTACCTTCATCAATTATTTTAGCTAGATCTTCTTGGATAACTTGCTACAGCTTCTCCATTAGCACTTGCTGCTTCACCTTATACTTTTGTTATGGAAACTTTTTTTTTTAAATTTTATATTATACTTTAAGTTTTAGGGTACATGTGCACAATGTGCAGGTTTGTTACATATGTATACATGTGCCATGTTGGTGTGCTGCACCCATTAACTAGTCATTTAGCATTAGGTATATCTCCTAATGCTATCCCTCCCCCCTCCTCCCACCCCACGACAGTCCCCGGTGTGTGATGCTCCCCTTCTTTCCTTAAACCTCAAGAACCAACCTCAGCTAGCTTCAGGCTTTTCTTCTACAGCTTCCCTTACCTCTCTCAGCCTTTATTGAATCAAAGAGAGGTTGGGTCTTTCTCTGGATTAGGTTTTGGCATAAGGGGATGTTGTGGCTCATTTGATCTTCTATTCAGGCCACTAAAACTTTCTCCATATCAGCTGCTTCTCCAAAGCAGCAATAAGTCTGCTTTTCTTTCTTATAGATTAACACTTTTAATTTTCTTCAATAACTTTTCCTTTGCATTTACAATTTGGCTGTATGGTGAGAGAGGCTTAATTTTTGGCCTGTCTCAGGTTTTGACATGCCTTCCTCACTAAGTTTAATTATTTCTACCTTTTTACTGAAAGTAATGAGAGATATACAATTCTTCCTTTTCACTTGAACACTTAGAAGCCATTGTAGTTTTATTAATTGGCTTAATTTCAGTATTGTCATGTCTCAGGAAATAGGAAGGCCTGAGGAAAGAGAGCGAGAGAGAGAGAGAGAGAGAGAGAGAGAGAGAGAGAGAAAGAGAGAGAGAGATGGTGAAATGACTAGGTAGTGGAACAGTCAGAACACACACCAAAATTATCTATTAAGTTTGCTGTCTTACATGGGTACAGTTCATGGTTCCCCAAAATAATTATACTGGTAACATCAAAGACCCTGATCAGAGATCACCATAACAGATACATAATAAAAAGTTTGAAATATTGCGAGAATTTCCAAGATGTAAAACAGAGTCACAAAGTGAGCACATGCTGTTGGAACAATGGTGTATGCAAACTGTTCCAGTCCTCAATCAGAAAAGTGTACCAGGCTCTTAACACTTTTTCTAAGACCTGACAGAAGTGACAATCATTATAGCCATGTCCAAATTATCTTCTCAGAATTTCACACAGACCAAGTGGAAACCTTTCAACATTGTACTTCAGAAAATTGAAACCAGCTTGATAAATTTGTTTATTTTCCTCCAAGTGTGCCCTGGTTTTCGTAACACAGACAGTTTGTAAGTGTGCTAATGAATGGTAACTACCCCATCTGATTCTCAATCTTCATACTCACTCTGCCAAGACATTTGTTTCATGAATCTTCAACATTTGTTTTTCTACCACCTGAAGCTAGCCATGGGACCTGGTTTAAAGTTCGTTCATGCCATTTTTTTTCCAAATTCACTTACTTTCATAACTGAAAATGACCTCAAAGAATGATTAATACCCTGTGGGGGTCCATGACATAAATCCAATCCAGTGTGCCTGATGCAAGCTCTCTCAGAAGGAATGTTACAGCTATATTGCCGTGGAAACCTGGTGACACTGAGCAGACCACCAGATATAAAATCTTCAAAAGGCATAACTACTTAACTTGGACTCAAATTTATGTTTACTTGACTTGTTACCAACAAAATGCAGTGAACTATTTTCCCTAGAAATTGCATAATGTGTTGCAAAACTACCAAGAATAATAATAGAACAATGAATGATAGGTCATTTTTATTTCTTGGGTCTCCTTATGTTTTTTCCTATCTTAGGGAAAGGTAGTATAGTAAGGGCAATGAATGATGGGGGAAAGTAGTTATCAAAAATCTCTTAAGTGTGTGTCTACACAAGGTACTGGGCCAAAATGGTAGGTTTTGTTCAAAACATTTGTAAGGGCAATCTTTAATATAGCTGAAAGAATTATTTTATAGGAATCTTGTATATATAAATGAACTAATATTAAATCAATTCAGTACTTCTGTCTGACAAACTAAATAAATTATGAATTAGGAAACATTTATGGTTATGGTGACACAGGGAGCTTATCATAGTGGTTAAGAACGTGAGTTCTGGAGTTTAGTCATAGAGATCAAAACCCTGAGTGACCATGGGAAAGTTAATCTCGTAGGCCTCAGTTTCTTCAACTGTAAATTGAAGATAATAATAGTAGCTATCTAACAGGGTTATAATGAAAATTAAATGACTTATTTTTTTAAAAAGGCTTGGAAGAGTTGCTAGCAAATGCTTGATAAGAATTCTTTTAGATTCATGTAAATGATTGTATCAATATAAAATATTAACTGAATGTAAATATAGTCATGTGGTAAGTGCTGAATTTACATAGATAATTTCACAGTTGACTGTTCAAAAACGCAATCTTACCAATGTGACATGGTATATGCATACACAGGCTTAAACTTACAGCCAATGAAGCTGCAAGAAACATAATAGGGTAGACATTAGGCTCTTTGAGAAAAGATTTTAGTTATAATCTAATACGATTTTCCAGGAAAGGAAACCAAGGTCCACAGAAATTAACTGGCTTTCCCAAAGGAACATACATCAGTGGAAAAGCTGAGCCTTGAATGAAGATCTTCTGATTTTGTGTACCTATAGAAAACTTATAGACAATTTACATTTTGGGGGCAGTGTGTTTTAGATATTGTATTATAAAAAGATAATTGTATGTTAGTATAGAACAAATTCTATGATTTGGTCTTTTGATTCTTATCAAACACCATTAAATAATTTAGCTATGACTGACATATGAGTTATTTAATAATCATAATGTTACAATATGTATGATTTGTATGATTATTTAAAACCAGAAGACTTTGACATATCCATACTGTAAATACTGCTAGTATAAGGTATGGTATAAAGCATAGACAGCATTTTAAAAACCAATTCTATATATTGAAGAAGAGAAACAAGTATTTTCATTTTTCTTAATGCTAATGACATATTTTTTCATGTAATTCTCACAATTTTATAAGTAGTTATTATTGAACTTATTTTATAAATTACCTGAGGAACAAGGTTATTTAGGTAGCTTTATCCAGGCTCACACTATTAGTGAGTGGTCCAGATGAATTGAAAGCCAGATCTCTAACACCAAATCCCACACACCTCCAGTATACTGGGTGAATTTATTCTGCACATATTTACTCACTCTTTCCTTTGCCTTCTGAGGATATAAAAGTCTCTTGGAGATTATTTCTTTGCATAACCCACATTTTTTTAATGTTAAATGAAGTTTGATGATTTTCTTTTTTGCTCAAATTTCTTTACACAAGTCAAGGTGTTCAAAATCCTATTTATTTGAAGGGTAATCTCTAAGGCTGCCAGTGTGAGCATTATCTAGGAGCTTAGAAACACAGATTCCTAGCTCTTCACTCAGATCTACTGAATTGGAATCTGCATTGTAACAAGCTCCCAGGTATTTTACGTGCACATCAAACACTGAAAAGCACCAATCCAAATTACTATACACTTGTTTAAATGCTGTTCAACCATTAGTGGTGTTAATAATGGTAGTTGCAGTGCTCATGTTTCACAAATTAAACAGTTTGTGGAAAAAAAATTGTTTTTTAAATCAAAAGTTAAATCAATATTTATGCCCTTTATATATTACTTCTCTTCAATTTACCATAAGCTCTGCACAACAATTAAAAAGTGTGAATTAAGGAACTCCGAGGATTGAAAACAAAGGGATTGATTACTGGATCATTGGACCTTTTGCAAGGACTCTCAAAATATCTTCTGGAGAATTAGGAAGATAGGAATAATGGAGCATTGAATCACCATCCATCACCTTAATTGCTAACACTTATAAAATCTCTAAAGTTGAGAGGAAATTTCACATACATGATTATGAATGTTTCCGGCAGTGGGGGAAAATCATATAATTGAATAATCCAGAAATTAAGGTATATGACTTTAAGTGCAATGTAATCAGAAAAGTTTCTCTTAAAATTTGCTACTTGCACAAAGGACTTTACATGTCATATAGTTTGTAGGCCTCGTGTTAAGTGTCAAAAACAAAATGTTTTTTAAAAAAATACATTACATTCCAAAAAGATCACTCTTATAGCTAAGTTGAGATGAAGTCTAATAGTGTAAAGACAGAAATAGGGGACCTGCTGGGAAAATATTACAATAATCAAAATTGTAGGTCAGATCAAATTGGCAGTAAAAGATATGAGACATGAATAGATTCTGAAACTTTTGAATATAAAGAGAACTTGCTGGTGGACCAGAGGCGGAATGTGAGAGAAAAAGGGGAACAGAAATTGGTCTCAAGTCTTTTAGCCTGAGAAACTGGTAAGGAGTTGCCATCAAACAAGATGCAGATGCTCTACTTGGAACATGGTTTTTTGAGGAAATAATATGAGGAAAAAATACTAGGAATAGGTGATGGGGAGATTAAAAATTTGGAATATGAAGGAAAGGTGTAACAAAAGCATGGTACTACAGTAAGGGAGTGAGCTTGCTTGAGAACACTGTGATTGTATACTAATTTGAGGTTTTGGTCATGAAGCTATAGTAATACCAACTTTCCGGATATGCGATCATTTTCATCATTACCCAGCTGTACACATTCAGTAAGGCAAAAGACAGAGTTTGGTTTATCCTGGATTTGATTGTTGACAGTCAGTGTGATGAAGGAGGAAAAGGAGAGTGAGTTGAGGAAATTCACCAAGGAATGTCTATAATGTTGAGCTACAGAATTCAAGCAACGTAAAGGGGAGATAAGAATTAGCCTGGCATGGTGGCAGGTGCCTGTAATCCTAGCTACTTGGGAGGCTGAGGCAGGAGAATCACTTGAACCCAGGAGGCCGAGGTTGCAGTGAGTTGAGATTGCACCACTGCACTCCAGCCCAGGCGACAGAGCAACACTCTGTCTCAAAAAGAAGTTGTGGAGTACAGGGAGAGGGGAAGTAAGGAGACACTAAAATACCAACAACATATAACATTTGTAGGATTCAATGATCTTACTGCCTTTAAGCCTATTTCTAAAGATTAACATTGACGAATATGCCCACAAAGAAAAATATTTATCACATCGCTGGTAATAGCAATACCTGAATTGTTCAGCCTAGATATTATTGTAGAATGTAAGAGCAAATATACTTTCAAAGTTCAAGCTCATTTTCATTTATTCTTTGTGACTAGTGGACTTAATAAGAACTTCTGACAGAAACAGATTTTCATCAACTATAAATAGAACGTAATTCTTGAATTTGTGAATGGTTCTTTGCTGTTATTAATTAGTCCTTTCTTTTTCACATGTAGACTTAATTTAGTGATTAATTGAAATGTGTTAGGACACTTGTGTTGTCTTAGCAGCTCTGTAGGATTTATGTACTACTTCTGGACAGTGATATAAAATGTGGATTTAATCAGAATGCCTTATACCCTATCTCCAAGAAATTCTATAGGAAACTAAGCTTTCCTAGTTCTAGTGCTTGTTTGGCAGAAAGAATTAAACTTTTTAAAACCATTTGGCTCCATCATTTTATTATACAAGGGCTTTCTCTATGTGAGTTACCTAAATGACATAGCTGAATCTAATGAGCCAAATTTATCAGAGACCTATAGGTCTCATAACCTCCTCAAGACCAGATAGAAAGCATGATCAGTGAGTGTGGATTAAAGATACATTTCCTATAATTGTTAAGACTTTATCTTAACCAGATTATGAATATCTAGATACCAGTTCAACTCTCTCCTGGGAATTTTAGTGCCTATTTATTAATTTGAGGAACAGAATGCCATCCGACCTCTGGCAATACTATGGACTAAATTAGTTTGTGTCAAATTTCTCGCCTTCTTATCTGGTTCTAAGCCTGTAGTGACATGAGTTTTCCTCTGTTCAAAAAAGACATATCATCAAGTCTAAGTATCATAAAACACATATTATCATTAAACATCTCTGCTTAATCTGAAGCTATTATACTGGTTCTTTATCTTGGAAGCAGTCAACTAACACCACCCACAGGGATCAAGTATATTTAATGCAGGAGGGATGACGTTTGGGTTTGTCTGATATTTTCTCATGAGTAACTTCAGATGATAGGCCTCCAAAAACAGCTGTCTGAGGAAGTTAAGCCATTCTCCACCACAAAAAGTTAGAATAAAATGTCACAAAATAGAAACAAATAGATAAACAGGTATTTCTGGGTACTGCAAAATGATCAAAGGCATACAACAAAATGAGATATACGTTTACTCTTTAAAAACTGCTATTGCCAGTGAGGTGGCTCATGCCTGTAATCCCAGCACTTTGGGAGGCTAAGGCGGGTGGGTCACTTGAGGTCAGGAGTTTGAGACCCAGCCTGATCAACATGGTGGAACCCTGTCTCTACTAAAAATAAAAAAAATTTAGCCGGGTGTGGTGGCAGGCATGTGTAATCCCAGCTACTCAGGAGGCTGAGGCGTAAGAATCGCTTGAACTGGGAGGTCGAAGTTGCAGTGAGCTGATATCACACCACTGCACTCCAGCCTGAAGGATACAGTAAGACTCTGTCAAAAACAAACAAACCAAAAAAAACCCTGCTACTACGTTGGAGGAAACCAATGGAACATCTGTGGGCTTCTTACCCAGGGATGCTCAAAATATCACTGACCTCCACCCACCACTACCAGCAAAGCTCAGGCAGTAAAAATTGGAGCTTTATGAGTGGTGAGTGATGGTTCACACGGTTCAAGATTGATGGCACAAAGGTTTACTGGCCATGCTGGTGGACTCATTTAGGAAGAGAATATAGGAGGCAATAATTGGCAACTATAACGGCCAGGTATTATGGTCTCAATGTGGGGTGGGAGGCAGAACATTAGAAATTTAAGGGAGAAATCTTGAAATTGAGTTATAGAAGGCATAAAATAACAAACTCTCCACATTTTTGGTGGACTGCTAAACTATGCCTTAAGTTGGAGACCTGTGACTGACCAATGAAAAGTAGAAGAGATTCTTGAGTCATGAGTAAAATCCAAGTCACTTGTGATTTTGATTGTATTCCTCTACCTCTACCTATGCAGCCCAGGTAGCAGAGAGTGGAAGCCTTACAAATTTGAGGTGATTCAGCGTAGTTTCTGCCCAAATCACTGGGTAAATGTGAAACTATTCAATCCTCTAGGGATCAAGCTACAAACATGTTGAGTGGAGATATACGCAGCTATACGCAAGAGGAAACGGATTTCCCACGATGAATCTAATCAATTAATGGAAACAAAAAACTTTAACAAGTAATTACAGCAAGGTTATAGAATAAAAGGTTAATATACAAAATCAGTTGCTTTCTTATACATTAGCAATGAACAATTATAATTTATAATTAAAACACAGTATCATTTATATTAGTGCCAAGAAAAGAGTGAGAAAGAAATAATTATGTACATATCAAACAAATTATATACAGGACATATGGGAGAAAACCTACAAAATGCAATAAAGAATCAAAATCTAAATAAATAAGGATAGTCTATGTTCATGGAAATAAAGACTCATGAAAATGTCATTTCTTCCCCAAATGAATTAAAAATCCAACACAATCCCAGTCAAAATTCCTGCAAGTTATTTTGTAGATATTAATAAAATTATTCTAGGGTTTATATGGAAAGGAAAAGATCCAAAACAGCTAACACAATACCAAAGAAAAACAAGGTCAAAAGACTGACACTAATAACTTCAAGGTTCACCATAAAGCTATGATATTCACAACAGTGTGGTATGGTGAAAGAATGGACAAATAGATCAATGGAATAGAGAGCCCAGAAACAGACCTACCAAAATATAGTCAACTGATCTTTAACAAAGGAGTAATGGCAATTCCAAAAGAGAATGGATAGTCTTTTCAACAAATGGTGCTGAAGCAACTGGACACCCATAGGCAAAACAGAACTAAACAAAATAAAAAACAACCAGATAGGCATTTTATGTCTTTTGCAAAAATTAACTCAAATGGATCTTAAATCTAAGTACAAAATGCAAACTTATTATACATGTGGAAGATAAAATGGGGTAAAATTCATGCAACCAGATTTGGTGATGGGTTTGTAGATACAACACAAAAAGCACTATTCATGGAAGAAGAAATTGATAATTTAGATGTTATTAAAATTAAAAACTCCTGCTCATTGTTAAGGGAATAAGGAAACAACTCACAGACTGGGAGAAATCATTTGTAAAACATATCAGATAATGGATTTGTATACAATTATATACAAAGAACTCAAAAACTCAACAAAAAACACACAACATAATTAAGAATGGGTAAAAGATCTGAACACAGCTCAGTAAAGGAAATTATTCAGATGACATATAAGCATAGGAAAAGATACCTCATATGAAGTATCTTTAAGAAATTATAAACAAAACAGTAATGAAATACCATTACACACCTAGTAGAGTTGCTAAAATTAAAAACAAACAAGCAAACATGATACCAAATGCCAGTGAGAATGCTGAGCAACAGGAACACTCAATCATGGCTGGCAGCAATGCAAATAGCTCAACTATTTTGGAAGACAGTTTGGTAGTTTCTTTTAAAGTTAGAAGTAATTTTACCATATGATCCAGCCACCATATTCCTAGGTGTTTACCCCGTTTTGAAAGTTTATGTCCACACAAAAACCTGCACATAAATGTTTAGAGCAGCCTTATTCATAAATGCCAAAAACTTAAAGCAACCAAGATGTTCTATAATAGAGGATGAAGAGACAAACTCTAGTGCATTTATGGAATGAAATATTGAGCAATAAAAAGAAACCTGCTAGTGTTCAATAGCACTATTGGGTGACTATAATTAACAATTTATCGTTTATTTTCATATAGCTAGAAGAGTGGATTTTGAATATTTACATTAAAACGGATAAATGCTTGAGTTGCTGGATATGCTAATTACACTTGTTTGATCATTGTACATTGTACACATGTATCAAAATGTTATACTATATTCTATAAATATGTAAAATTACGTTTCAATTAAAAATAATAAAAGCAACACAAAACACATGTGCTATAAACCATGAAAAGACATGAAAACAATTTAGATGTATACTGTAAAGTGAAAGAAGCCAGTCTGAAAAGGCTCCATGCTATATGATTTCAATTATATGAAATTTTTGAAAAGGTAAAACTATAGAAATCATTTTCATTTACAGTATTTAATGGATCACTTTTACAATTCTGCAATTTTTAATGAATCAGTTTTACAGATATTTTTAGATCAGTGGCAGTCAGCAGAGAGGGAGGAGAAGGATAAGTAGGTGAAGTACATGGTATTTTTTAGGAAGGTGAAACTATCCTGTATAAAACTGTAATGGTTAATATATATTATTATGCATTTGTCAAGCCCTGTAGAATTTTACAGCACAAAGAATGACCTTAATATAAACTATGAATTTTAGCTAATAATAATATATCAGCATTAGTTCATTAATTATAGCAAATGTACCATCCTACTGCAAGATGTCAGTAACATGGGAAATGGTGACAGTCATGGTAGAGAATGGGGCTTGAATGTATGCAACTCTTTGTAATTCCTGCTTAATTATTTTGTAAATCTAAGACTATACTAAAAATGGTCTATTTATTATTTTAAAAATCAACAACGCTAAAACAGAACAGAATCTAGTCACTGTCACATATTATTTATCATGCTAATTGCAAACAAAAAATGCCAGACATGTAAATAAGCAAAAATATGTGACGCATAGTTAAGAAAAAAAAAATCAAAAGAAATTGACTTTGAGTAGGCATGGATATTAGATTTAGCAGACAAAGACTTTAAAGTAGGACTGATAAGTATGTTCAAATAATTAAAGAAAGAATAGCTAAAATATTAAAGGGAAATATCATAACAATGAGACAACAAATAGAGGATCTCTATTGAGGAATATAAAGTATAAAAAAGAACCCAGTAGAAAATTTAGAGCTGGAAAGCATAATAAATTAAATTTAAAAATTACTCAATGAACTCAATAGTAGATTTGAAATAATAGAAGAATCATAACTTTGAAAATAAACCAATAGAAATTATTTTATCCAATAAAATAGAAAAGGTTAAAAAATAAACATTACTTCAGAGATCTCTGGGATAATATCAATCACCCTAACATATGTGTATCTGGAATTCCAGGAAAAGAGGTTGAGAAAGAGAGAGGCAGAAAAATTATTTTGAAAGAAATGGCCAGAACTTTACCAAATTTGGTCAAAAACATTAACTATATACATCCAAGGATCTCAACAAACCCCAAGTAGGATAACACAAAGAGAAGTACACCTAGAAATATTACAGTAAAACTCCTAAAAGACAAAGGTTAAAAGAAAACAAAACAAAAATTTTAAAAGTATCAAGACAGCTACAATTCATCACGTAGAGAAGGACAATAATGAGGTTAAAGGCACACTTATCAGAACAATGGAATCCAGGAGATAGTAACACATTAAAAGTCCTGAAGTAAAAGAAAATGTCAACTAAATATTTTATGTCAAAATTATTCATCACAAAATAAAGATATTTCCAGGTTTAGAAAAAAAATAAAAACAGAATTTGTTGCTATAGACCTTCATTTCAAGAAATAATTTTAAAATTCCATCAGATGGAAAAGAAGGGACATCAAATGGTAACTAAAAACCACAGGAAAAAATGATGAATACGTAGATAAAAGATTTTGTGTAGGTGTACGTAGGTATTTTCTTTTTCTCCTTAATTGAAATACCTTGTCTTATGCTTCAGAACTAGTGGAATGCCCTTCACTCAAATGTTTATTGAAAACTTTCTAAACCCATGAATGAGTAAATGCATAAACCCTTGAATCCATGCTTCTTTCTCAATCTTTTAAATTCGAATCTACCCCTTAAGGATTACCTCAAGTGCCATTTTATGTTGTATATCTGACCTGATCAGACTGCCTGAATTTCAATAAAAACTGTCTGCCTGTCTATAGCACTGATTTTTTTTTGTATCACTCATCTGGTACATAATATATCCTACCTTTTAGAAATATGTTCATGCCGATCTCCATTAGAAAGTAAGCTATCTGTCTTGTTTATGCAAGAATTGCCTCACAGTTGTACTAATTGAAATTCCTTTAGTGTAGTGTTCCACACAGTATCATTGCGAAACAACAGGTCTCAGCACAATAAATAAATGGGTGGAGGGATAAAATAATTAATAACTGAAAAATAAATGTTACCAGTAGATTCCTGATAGTACACCATGGATTTATCTTTAGTTAGCTCTTTTTATTTTATTAAATACCCTACAATATTCTCTAAAAATAAAGAGCTATATTTTAGCTCAAGCTGTTATAACAGAGAAATTTAGAATTAAACACACAATGAAAAATACATTATTTTAAATAGCGAAAGAGAAAGCATAAATTTTATTGAAAGAGAGATAAAAAGTTAAGATCTAGTTGACTTACCCTTACTTTAAAAAAAATGTAAAGGGACATGGGGGGAAAACAGAAGTAGTCTTTTAAAACAATGCTGCTGACTCAGCCCTGCAAATAAAAACATCAATGATACTGGTACGACAAAATAGAGTCTAGCTTAACAGAATTCTAAAGGTATAAATGAAGTTGACCTTTAAAAGAAAACAAGTAAAATAAGAAGTCAAAGAACCTTAACAAGCACCAAGTATCTTCTTTTAAATCATGACAAATATGTTCCCAAGAGATGATTCATCAACATGAGACTACCAACAGAAGTTCCCAGCCAGTACCTAATGTTCTGGATAAACCCACAGGATTACACTGAGAAGTGAGTAGAAGGAATTTACTGCCTATGGCTTCTTCTCCCCCCACCCCTGGCCCAAAATAGTAGTTTCACATAATTTTAAAGGAACCTTAATATTCTCTTTAAGTTAAATTTTAAATTCATAAAACTTCCTATCATATTTCTTTAGAATTTCATAGAATTCTATTAATCTATTCGCAAGTGAAATATCACAATGTCACTTTTAATTTTGCATTTCCCATCAGGTAATAAATAAGTTGAGGACACTGAACATCTTTTTTTTTTTGCCTAGTTATGAAATTAAAGCGCAGGGTGTAATCTTAGCTGCTGTTCTTTCATTATTTGGGAACTCTGTTCTTGGAAACAGCTAGCCTTTTGTGCCAGGGGGCATATTCCCAATTATTTCATAGAATAATTTGACACCACATTTAGCCAGGGATAATTTCTTGCAGTCGTGATTTGATCAGATGATAATTCACTGAATTAGCCTAATTAGACTTATCTCACTTTGTCCTTTGGCTTTGAACAGAGGTGATTAGAGTAATACACATTCACTTATGATTTTTTAAACCCACCAAGTTAAAAATAGTTTTAAAATAATCTGTTAGACAGATTATTTTTCTTATTTGGTAACCAGACAGAAATATTTAAAAACATAATCTGTTAACCAGACAAAAACTTCTTTTTTGATTACAAATACAGTTTACATTGATGAGCAATGGAGATTAAAATGTGACTGGAGATTATTGAAATCTTAACTGCAATTTAATTTTGATAATTAAATCCCAAGCCATGGATGACTTTTTTATATTCAGGAAATATTAAAAAAAGAGCTTGGATGATCTTCTTGTGCCAAAAAGTAAGAAAGCAGCAGAAAAAGAATAAAAGAAAACAAAACGATGCAGGTGAGGTATGTCAAATACACATAGAAGACAATTAAAAGAGATCCTAATGGCCAAAGCTGACACAATTTGAAGAACAGAATAGACAACATTATATTAGGTCACAAAATAAATATCCATGAGTCTATAGTGATAGAATAAAAATAATCAAATAAATAAATGGAAGAGAATAAACAAATCTTGTCTGCAGAAAAATTCTAAATAATTTTAATATCTCTAATAATGCAGATATACTCCCACTCAAAGATGTGGAACATAACTCCCTACACCTCCAGTCTTTATGTGTAGGCTGTATATAGAGTGACTTCTTTCCACAGTTCAATATGAAAAGAGGGGAAAGAAGAATTAACTTTACAATGGAAAATTTTAACGTGGTCTGCCTCGTCTAGCTAGTGCATGTCAAGCTTATTTCTGTGGTCTTCCTTCCCCAAATCCATAGCCCCAGTGGAATCATTGAAAAAAAAAGAATCAACAAATTGAGGGACATTCTTACCGGTGTCCTGGTAAAATGTCTTACCATTACTCCTCAAAACCGTCAAGCCATCAAAAATAAGGAAAGTCTGAGAAAAAAATCAGAGCCAAGAGGAGCCGAAGGAGACATGAAAACTAAATATAATGTGGTATCCAGAATGGTATCTTGGAAGAGAAGAAGGACATTAACTAAAATCCAAGAAAATCTGAATGAGGAACAACTTTTAGTTAATAATTATGCCTTAATATTGATTCATTATTTGTGACAAATGTATCATACAATGTAAGATGTTAAAAACAGAAGAAATTGAGTGTAGGGTACAAGGAACCTCTATAATATCCTTGAAACTTTTCTATAAATCTAAAAGTATTCTGAAATAAAAGAGTGTGTTTCTTTTTAAAAGCAAAATGTCATGTTTAATTTTAAATACATCTTGAATGGGATACTTATATGCTGCAGCATAGTCATCAAATATAATACATTTTGAAAGAAGATTCCACATACTTTTCACATGCATCAGCCTTAACCACAGGGTGGATAAAGAATAATGATGGGACAGATATCTCCAGAAGGTTGTTAACACTGCAAAACATTTCCTCAATAAATCTGCAGTTTGATCATTCATAGCTCAGTAGCAACTTCAGATCTTATGATAATACAGGCTGCCTATTAATTTGGTAATAAAAGCAAATCTCCTGCAAATGTTAATCTTGGACCATCTTTTCATCATCACCGTGCCTTCTCAGTAAATGGGCCATTTAGTTATTTGCCCACTCCCTTGTGTCTTCAACACAGTTGAATACAAATCCAGTCACCAATTCTATTAGCATGACAGGATCAGAATCAGCATTTCAACATTTATTTGTACGATCAAAGCCTTAAATTGGAAGAACTGCAGGTTCCATATGAAACTAATATCCCCTTGAAGGAGCTGCTGGAAAGATCTGATCCAATTATAACAGAAGTCAAATCCCCAGGTTTTCACAGTAGCTAGGTTGTCATTCAGATAGAGGAGCCAAATACAACCCTCTTGCCTTGGCAACACCATCACTTGGATGCCTGTCATTTGCTTTGAGGCAGGATGGACTATTGAACTTCTTGAAGATTTTGGGACTGCACTTACAAAATAGTTTTAGTAGCACTTATGAGTATTGGGACTACAAAGATGATTCTGTATTTAAAACTGGAAAGCAATTTTATTTAACTGTGAACAATGCATATTCCAGATGTTTTTTATAATGTTGAATAAGTCATGCAAACATAAAGGCAGTCTATATATTTACGAGTCTTATTCATTATTATTTTGAATGCAATGGGAAAGTGAAAAATCATTACTCGTCACAGACCAATCAGTCATTTGCAATGATTCCCAATGATGGGAGGAATGAGAGAATGCCTTTCTGGAGAGCAGATTGTGTGTCATTAGCTGGAGTGGGCAGGGGAAATGTGTATACACACACACACACACACACACACACGCATATATATACACACACACATTTTATATAAATTCTGTAAAGTTTTCTCAGTTGATGGGACTATGCATAAAGCAAAGTGAAAAGTAATTGTTGGTTTCAAACCATTCAGAAACATTGTGTGAAGATTCAGATATTGCATTTAGACATAGGTGTACCGTTTTCCAGTTTCAGTTCTTTCATTGTCGTAATTTGTATTTGTAGAAATATACTTTTCCTTCTGGGTTCTCCTCTGTGACCAAAACTAATTGTTACTTTTGTATCTTTGGATGTAAATTATGTGCCCTAATTTCTCTACTTTTCTTGATTGTTATTATACTTTAAGTTCTGGGGTACATGTGCAGAACGTGCAGGTTTGTTACATAGGTATACATGTACCATGTGGTTTGCTGCACCAATCAACCTGTCATCTACATTATGTATTTCTTCTAATGCTATCCCTCCCCAAGTTCCCCATCTCCTGACAGGCCCCAGTGTGTGACGCCCCCCACTACCCCCTGTGTCCATGTGTTCTCATTGTTCAACTCCCGCTTATGAGTGAGAACATGCGGTGTTTGGTTTTCTGTTCTTGTGTTAGTTTGCTGAGAATGTGTTAGTTTTTGTGTTAGTTTGCTGGTCTCGAACTCCTGACCTCAGGTGATCCACCCACCTCAGCCTCCCAAAGTGCTGGGATTACTGGTGTGAGCCACTGCACCCTGTCGTGTGTTTAGTTTTTAATAACGGCCATTCTAACTGGTGTGAGATGGTATCTCATTGTGATTTTGATTTGCATTTCTCTGATGATTAGTGATGATGAACTTTTTTTATTTTTAACATTTTTTGACCACTTATATGTCTTCTTTAAGGAAGTGTCTGTTCATGTCTTTTGCCCATTTTTTAATGCATTTCTTTGGGGTTTTGCTAGTTGATTTAAGTTCCTTATAGATTTTGGATATTAGGTCTTTGTCTGATGCATAGTTTGTGAATATTTTCTCCCATTTTATATGTTTTCTGTTTATTGGTAATTTCTTTTGCTGTTAAGAAGCTCTTTAGTTTAATTAGCTCCCACTTGTCAATTTTGGCTTTTAAGGACTTAGTCAAGAATGGCATTTCCTAGGTTTTTTCCAGGACTTTTATAGTTTGAGGTCTTACATTTAAATCTTTAATTTATCTTGAGTTAATTTTGCATATGGTAAAAGGTAGGGGTCAAGTTTTATTCTTCTGCATATAGATAGCCAGTTATCACAGCACCATTTTTTGAATAGGGAATCCTTTCCTTATAGCTTGTTTTTGTTCAGCTTTGTTGTAGATCAGTTGTTTGTAGGTGTGTGGCTTTATTTCTGTGTTCTTTATCCTGTTCCATTGGTTTGTGTGTCTTTTTTTACACCAGGGACTATGTAGTTTTGGCTACTGCAGCCTCATAGGATAGTTTGAAGTTGGGTAGTGTGTTTCCTTCAGCTTTGCTCCTTTGGCTTAGGATTGTTTTAACTATTTGGGCTCTTTTTTGGTTCCACATGAATTTTAGAATAGTTTTTTTCTAGTTATGTAAAAAATGACACTAGTAGTTTGGTAAGAATAGAGCTGAATCTATAAATTGCTTTGGGCAGTATGGCCATTTTAATAATGTTGATTCTTCCAATCCATGAGCATGGAATATTCTTCCATTTATTTGTGTAATCTCTGATTTCCTTCAGCAGTGTTTTGTAGTTCTCCTTATAGGGCTCTTTGACCCTCTTGGTTAGCTGTATTCCTGGGTATTTTGTGTGTGTATAAGGGAGGTAATTGTAAATGGGATTTCATTCTTGATTTGACCCTCAGCCTGAACATTATTGGTATATAGAAATGCTACTGATTTTTTTACATTGATTTTGTATCCTGAAAGTTTACTGAAGTAATTTATCTGTTCTAGAAGCCTTCTGGTGGAGTCTTTAGGGTTTTCTAGGTATAGAATCATATCATCATTGAAGAGAGCTAGTTTGACTTACTTTCCTATTTGACTGTCTTTTGTCATTAATTTATTAACTTAGGCTCTGAAATACGGTTATTTTAAGCAAAAGTCTCTGATGTATACAGTTTTAAGTCCCTAAATTATTATTCCTTTAATTTAGAAATGATTACAGAACAGAATTTTTTCCATATATACAACATTCATTCCTCAGTTAATTTCTCATTACTTCAAGGAGCATGAATTGCCTATTCTATTTAAGGCACTATAAGGTACAAACGATTAATAAAATTCAGACTCATTCCTTAAGTAGCTGAGAATCTGCTGGCAGAGTCAGAAAAAAAAACAATAAAAATCAAATAAACAAAAACCAGTGTGATAAATAGCAGTGCGCTAGTAACACTAAATGTTCTACTCTCTGTGAGAAGGTGGAATCCCTGGTTTGTGGTGTTTGCCAATTTCCATGGTATAAATATTCTCACTGTGGTCAATTTCAAGACACCAGTGTGATATCACTGAATGTGGAGTTGAAAAGAGATGCATATAATAATTGGCTCTTACCAGCTGGTTTCAGCACACCACTGAATTAGAAAAGAGATATGCCTTAATACTACAGGTACGCAGCATAGGTGGTCAGAAGAGAGACATTTGACTCTATGTGTTAGGTCAGGAAAAGATGGCAGAATAGGGAATCTTTGGGTTGATATTTAAAAGACAAGTAGGCGTCAGTCAAGTGGGCAAAGCAGAGAAGAGTACTGCAGGCAGAGGAAATAGCAAGTGCAAAGCAAGGAGGGATGACTTCTTTTAGAACAGAAACCAGCAAAGATTTTCTTAAAGGGCCAGAGAGTATAAAAGTAGGCTTTGAGAGCCAAGAGAAAAATTCTGGATATTATGTAGGGACTCATATAACTATGAAATATTACCATTTGAAAAATGTAACAAACAGTTTGAGGGCTATAAAAAACAGGCAGCTGGCTAGATTTGGCCCAAGGATTGTAGCTTGCCTGACCTCTGTTCTAGAAGAAGATACAGACTACAGGCAAATCACACTAAAGCCTCCCTTCTGCAGAGTTGGTGTGTTTTTCTCATTCTCTTAAGATATAACAGAGCCAACAAGTCCACTCACAGACTTCTGGAAATAGCATTTTATTTGGCTTGACCTCACACTTCCTTATCCAGCAGCACTAAGGAGTGTTAGTGAGCAACATCAAGTGAATAAAATTCCCCTCATTCATTTTATGTACCAAAATACACATTGCTGCACATTGGATGCTATGATATCCCCACCAAGTCAGGCAGGAGAATGGAGTTCAGAAATTATTTCAATGCCAATGCTTACAGACGAACTTAAGCCATCATTCTTACATAAAGTGCAGTAATAGGAATACTCAGATTCTTCAACAGGATTAACTTAGCGTGAAAACAGGTAAGTGTTTGGTACAATATTGGAACAGAGACATTCATTGACATTAATCTTTCTGTGATAGTCTCGGAAGATAATCTTTTCCTGGTTTTAGCTTTTAAAAAAATATACAAAAGCTTTACATGTATTATATTCTTAAAGGATCTGATTGCCTCTCTTTATAACAAAAGCATCTTGTGGTGCCAGGAAGTAAGGATGTACAAAGAAAAGGATAGGCTTATGTCAAAAGGGCATAGGAGCCAAGCTAAAATCTTCCCCAATGGACAAAACTGGAATTATCTGGGCAAAAGTAAGTGAAATATTACTGGATTATAACTATTATATAAAATAAATACCTCACATAAATAAATATCCAAAGCTAATCATAATTCAACCAATAAACAAATGAAATAGAAGAGATAGTTAATTCTTCCAGAAGAATTCCAATTACAGCTGTAGAAGGGATAAGACCATTGTAATGATCACCATTAGAAAATGACGATAATTATTGCAAGCAAATTCTACCAATGGAAGCTAAAATTAGTGAGCAAAAGCTTGAGGAAAAACAGAGTATTTGCATAGTCTCAAGGTATTATCTCAAAGTATAACCTTTAAAATTTAGAAATATCTACCCCTAAGATATTTCTAAATTGCAAAGGAGACACCTGGCAGACAGCTTCTTAACCAAGTTATCATGATTAACATTGCTAGAAGTAGGTCATATCAATATTTTGTACCCCTTCATATGATACTCTGATTGAAGTAATTACATTATGAAGTAATTACATTACTTCTGTGTTATGCTTACGAAAATTTACAACCTTAATCTAATTATTAGTAAAAACTCAAAGCCAAATTGAGAAACATTCTACCTGACCAGTACTCTTCAAATTTGTCAAGCTCATGAAACATAAAGAACAAATGATGAGCTGACACAGATTGAAACAGACTTGGGAAACAAACATGACAATTAAGTGCAATATGGTACCCAGGACTGGATCTTGAAACAAAAAGAGGACACTAGTAAAACAAAAAAACAACCACCACCACAACAAAATTGACCTATACTGTAAAGTCTGCAGTTTTGTTCATGCATTTTATCAATGCTAATTTCTTGGTTTTGTTAATTTGCTGTGGTTAATCAAGGTATTAATATAGGGAAGTTGGGTGAAGGGTATACTAAAATTCTCTGTACTATCGTTGCAACTGTTCTATAAGTTAAAAAAAAAAAAAAAAGAATTCAAAATAAAGGTTAAAAAAATAGGGAAACACTGAATTAACATTCTTCATTTATAACATATTTTCCCTTCCTGGACCCTGTTTGGGTTTTCACCATTTGTTTTACTTCCTGCAGGTGAGTAAGAGCCATGGCTTAATTACATAGGAGGGTATACTGGACTTGAATCCCTTCTCCAACCTGCTTAAGGTGGAGAGTAGAGCCTTTAGTGTGCACAACTGTACATCCAGCCTGACTAATTTTATAAAATCCCAGGAATTATCCAGGAAATAAAATATCATTTTTATCTCCATTTTACATTCAGTGTTATTGAGGCACTAAAATATAAACTCCATCAGCACAAATTTGTGTCTTTTTTGTTTACTGTCATGTCTTTAGCATCTAACATATTTCATAGCATATGGTATGCATTTAATAAATATTTTGAAAGAAATGAATGAAGGAATCTTAAAACGATTAAGCAACTTACCCACACAGCTAGAAAACAGAAAGTTGGGTTTTTACCCAGAAATGTCTGATCTCAGAAGACAAACTCTTATCCACTGTACTAAACAACATAGGTCTTAAGATTCTGAAACAGTTGGAATAGATACATTTTTGTGGTGACTGCTCATTTATACTAGTCAATTCATAAAAGACATGAGAACCAGGAAATCTAAGGAGACTGTTAGTCTGACTTCTGCAAAACTTGTTTTCTCTCCATTTGCTCAAGCAATTAAAAAATGGACAAGATATTTCTTAGCAACCCATGACTTCAAGTAAGAATGATACAAAAACACATTCCTAGAAATGGCATACAAAGTACCACAGTGGTATGGCTTCCACTTTAAACAGTAGGAGGACATTGCTGATGGTTTGGCTAAGTTTAATTCACCTTCCATGGAGTAGTTTGCGGAATTTTCCCCAAGTATTTGGCTGAGTTTATTTGAATTTCTCTCAAAGTTAAACTTGAATAATATTTTCATTTCTTTACCACAGAACGTGACAATTAATTTAAATCACATCTCATATTTTAACATTGTAGCACCTTTGGGACTAGACATTTTATTTCTGTGTTACTTTGGAAAAGAGTCTATTGCAAATTGAAGGCCTGGGTAATGTAGTTGAAAGACCTCTGGATTGAAAGTGAGAATAGAGTTCTAGGTCTGGCTCTACTATTAACTAGTTGTGTGACTTCTAGCAAGCAATTCAAAACATATCTGAGACTCAGTTTCCACAGCTCTGAAAAGGGAAAATTATTTCTTGGCCATTTTACACAAGTCTGTTTTTAAAATTAAATAGTAAAATAGGCCAGGCACAATGGCTCATGCCTGTGATCCCAGCACTTTGGGAGGCCAAGGCGGGCTGATCACTTGAGGCCAGGAATTTGAGAAAGGCCTGGCCAGTATGGTGAAACCCCACCTCTACTAAAAATACAAAAATTAGCTGAAGGTGGCAGCACATACCTGTAGTCCCAGCTACTCAGGAGGCTGAGATGGGAGAATCACCTGAGCCTGGGAGTCAGAGGTTACAGTGAGCCAAGATCATGCCACTGCACCCCAGCCTGGGTGACAAAGGGAGACTATGTCTCAAAAAAATAAAAAACAAATAAATAAAGATAAAATATATGTGGCTATGTTTTACAAATTTGAAAGCATTATATCCAAGGCTGTTTTTTGTAAAGTAAGAACTCAGAAAAGTAGCATATTCATAAAATGAACTGTAAGTCCTTTTATAAAACATCTTTTATGTTTTTAACCTATGACTGATTTATTTTATATAGGTTTTCTAGTTTTTTCTACTCAAATTCATTCTTTCTATGTTAAATTTTTATCATTAGTATTTACAATATATGAATTTTCCAAAATTTTACATAATCCTGTAGTCCATAATTTTCTCAATAACTTTTACTTAGAAATCCTAGGACAATATTTGTAACTAGAAGCTCTTTTTTTTAAAAAAAAGAATATAGTCTTCTAAGTTTACATGAAAGGCTATCTCTTAAAAAATAAAGGACCTACTTGAAGATTAACCTCCAGATAATCATTTAACTATTTTAGCCATCCCTCAAATTTATTGAACACTAAGAACACAATTATGAACCTCCATTAATTAGGAAAGAGAGAGAGAGAATAAAACAAACCAAAATTGGTATTATTTACATCAGTCATTCATCTGAATTGATTCAACCTTTAAAAAGTGGTCCATTGGTAACTACAGTCACCATGTTGCACATTAACCCTCCAGAAGTTATTCATCTTGCATAAATGAAACTTCGTATCCTTTGACCAGCATCTTCCCATTTTCCCCAGCCCACAGACCTTGGTAGCTACCATTCTTCTCTGTGCTGCATTGTATACATGAGGTTTACTAGAAGGATAGATCTTAAATATTTTTACCAAAAACCTTGAAAGTGGTGATCATTTCACAGCCTATAGGTATATATAAATATCAAGTTATTATATATGTGATATATATCATTTAAATGATATATACATTTAAATATATATTTATATTCATATATATCATTTAAATATATGATTAAATGATATATACCATTTAAATGATATATAACACCTCTTAAATATATATCATTTCTATTTGTTCATTACACCCCAATGAAGCTGAAAAATATGATGTATTAGTAAGTATTATAAAGATAAGACTATATTGGATGTCACAAATTCAAACACCATTGGGGACAGGCAATGTGAATGAGTCAAGCAGGCAGAACAGGGAACTACAGTGAGGACTGGGGACCCAGTGGCAAAAGGGGGCCACTTAATTCTAACTGATTGCTGCCTCTCAGTAATGCACACAAAACTCAGCCTTTAAAGATATGTGATCCTTCAAAATAAATTGAGTATCTGATTTTCAGTGAAATCTTCAGCCTTTAAAAGTTACAAATGAGTCAAATTTTTATAAAATTGCATGGGACAAATAAAATAGTCCTCAGAGGTCACTAGTTTGGTAATTCTGTTAATTTTTTCATCACTATCAATCCATTGCCTTAGGTTATGAATAAATTCTTTAGATAGACATGTGTCTCCACTTAAGAACCTCTGATATAAAAGCAATAATATTGGAATCCAGCATCACTGGTATTAGAAAAGGAGTTTTTACAAGTGACTCACCTTAGGAAAGTAAATAAGTAGCGTGTTATTGAGAGGTGAAGCCAGCTGGACTTCCTGGGTTGAGTGGGGACTTGGAGAATTTTCTGCCTAGCTAGAGGACTGTAAACGCACCAATCAGCGCTCTGTGTCTAGCTAAACAATTGCAAATGCACCAATCAGCACTCTGTAAAAATGCACCAATCAGCGCTCCATGTCTAGCTAAAGGATTGTAAATGCACCAATCAGCACTCTGTAAAAACGCACCAATCAGCGCTCTGTGTCTAGCTAAAGGATTGTAAATGCACCAATCAGTGCTCTGTAAAAATGCACCAATCAGTGCTCTGTGTCTAAAGGATTGTAAGTGTACCAATCAGCGCTCTGTAAAAACGCAACAATCAGCTCTCTGTGTCTAGCTAAAGGATTGTAAATGCACCAATCAGCACTCTGTAAAATGGACCAATCAGCACTCTGTAAAATGGACCAATCAGCAGGACATGGGCGGGGACAAATAAGGGAACAAAAGCTGGCCACCCCAGCCAGCAGCAGCAACCCGCTTGGGTCCCCTTCCATGCTGTGGAGGCTTTGTTCTTTCTCTCTTCACAATAAATCCTGTTGCTGCTCACTCTTTGGGTCCACACCACATTTAAGAGCTGTCACACTCACCGCGACGGCCTGCAGCTTCATTCCTGAAGTCAGCAAAACCACGAACCCACAAGGAGGAACAAACAACTCCAGACATGCCACCCTTAAGAGCTGTAACACTCACTGCAAAGGTCTGCAGCTTCACTCCTAAAGTCAGGGAGACCACGAACCCACCAGGAGGAAGAAATTCCGGACACATCTGAACATCTGAAGGAACAAACTCCGGACACACCATCTTTAAGAACTGTAACACTCACCACGAGGGTCTGCAGCTTCATTCTTGAAGTCAGTGAGACTAAGAACCCACTGGAAGGAACCAATTCTGGACATACTATTTTGCTACATTTAAAATAATATTAAGCACAGCAATGCAACAATAATATACAATCCTTCTACCTCAGAGGTCTCCAGCCCCCTGGCCATAGAGCACTGCCAGTGACCTGTTAGGAACAAGGCCACACAGCAGGTGGTGAGCAGTGGTGAAGCAACAAAGCTTCGTCTGTATTTATTTACAGTCACTCCCCATCATGCACATTACTGTCTGAGCTCTGCCTCCTGTCAGATCAGCAAAGGCAGTAGATTCTTTTGGGAGGGTGAACCCTATTGTGAACTGCATATGAGAGGAATCTAGGTTATATGCTCCTTATGAGAATCTAATGCCTGAAGACCTGCCACTGTCTCCCATCACTCCCAGATGGGACTGCCTAGTTGCAGGAGAACAAGCTCAGGCTCCCACTGATTCTACATTATGGTGAGTTGTATAATTATTTCATTATTTATTAAAATGTAATAATAGATTCATGGGCAAGATGGCCGAATAGGAACAGCTCTGGTCTGCAGCTCCCAGCGAGATCAATGCAGAAGGCAGGTGATTTCTGCATTTCCAACTGAGATACCCAGCTCATCTCATTGGGACTGCTTAGACAATGGGTGCAGCCCATGGAGGGTGAGCAGAAGCAGGGTGGGGTGTTGCCTCACCCAGGGAGGTGCAAGTGGTCAGGGAAATCCATCCCCTAGCCAAGAGAAGCCATGAAGGATTGTGCCATGAGGAATGGTGCATTCTGGCCCAGATACTACACTTTTCCCATGGTCTTCACAACTCACAGACCAGGAGATTCCCTCAGGTACCTACACCACCAGGGCCGTGGGTTTCAAGCACAAAACTGGGCGGCCATTTGGGCAGACACTGAGCTAGCTGCAGGAGGTTTTTTTTCATACCCCAGTGGTACCTGGAATGCCAGCGAGACAGAACTGTTTACTCCCCTGGAAATGGGACACTGAAGCCAGAAAGCCAAGCAATCTAGCTCAGTGGATCCTGCCCCCACAGAGCCCAGCAAGCTAAGATCCACTGGCTTGAAGTTCTAGCTGCCAGCACAGCAGTCCAAAGTTGACCTGGGATGCTCAAGCTTGATGGGTGGAGAGGTGTCCACTATTATTACTGAGGCTTGAGTAGGTGGTTTTCTCCTCACACTGTAAACAAAGCCACTGGGAAGTTTGAACTGGGCGGAGACCACATCAGCTGGTCAAAGCTTCTGTAGTCAGACTGCCTCTCTAGATTCCTCTGCTCTTGGCAGGGCATGACTGAAAGGCAGCAACCTCAGTCAGGGGCTTACAGATAAACCCCCTTATCCCTGGGACACAGCACCTAGGGGAAGGGGTGGCTGTGGGTGCAGCTTCAGCAGACTTAAACATTCCTGCCTGCTGGCTCTGAAAAGCAGCAGATCTCCCACAGCACTCAAGCTCTGCTAAGAGACAGACTGCCTCCTTAAGTGGGTCCTTGACCCCGTGCCTCCTGATGAGGAGACACCTCCCAGCAGGGGTCAACAGACACCTCATACAGGAGAGCTCTAGCTGGCATCTGGCAGGTGCCCCTCTGGGATGAAGCTTCCAGAGGAAGGAGTAGGCAGCAATCTTTGCTGTTCTGCAGCCTCCACTGGTGATACCCAGGCAAACAGGGCCTGGAGTGGACCTCCAGCAAACTCCAACAGACCTGTAGCAGAGGGTCCTGACTGTTACAAGGAAAACTAACAAAAAGGAATAGCATTAACATCAACAAAAAGGAAATCCACACAAAAACCCCATCCAAAGGTTACCAACATCAAAGACCAAAGGTAGATAAATCCATGAAGATGAGAAAAAAACAACGCAAAAAAAGCTGAAAATTCCAAAAACCAGAACGCCTCTTCTTCTCCAAAGGATCACAATTCCTCACCAGCAACAGACCAAAGCTGGACGGAGAATGAGTTTGATGAATTGGCAGAAGTAGGCTTCAGAAGATGGGTAATAACAAACTCCTCTGAGCTAAAGGAGCATGTTCTAACCCAATGCAAGGAAGCTAAGAACCTTGATAAAAGGATGGTGGAATTGCTAACTAGAATAGGGAAGAACACAAATGACCTGATGGAGCTGAAATGTAGAGCATGAGAACTTCATGAAGCATACACAAGTATCAATAGCTAAATTGATCAAGTGGAAAAAAGGATATCAGAGATTGAAGGTGAACTCAATAAAAGAAAGCATGAAGACAAAATTAGAGAAAAATGAATGAAAAGGAATGAACAAAGCCTCCAAGAAATATGGGACTATGTGAAAAGACCAAACCTATATTTGATTGGTATACCTGAAAGTGACGGGGAGAATGGAACCAAGTTGGAAAACACTCTTCAGGATATTATCCAGGAGAACTTCCCCAACCTAGTAAGGCAGGCCAACATTCAAATTCAGGAAATACAGAGAACACCACAAAGATACTCCTCGAGAAGAGCAACCCCCAAGACATATAATTGTCGGATTCACCAAGGTTGAAATGAAGCAAAAAATGTTAAGGGCAGCCAGAAAGAAAGGTTGGGTTACCCACAAAGGGAAGCTCATCAGACTAACAGCGGATCTCTCTGCAGAAACCCTACAAGCCAGAAGACAGTGGGGGCCAATATACAACAATCTTAAAGAAAAGAATTTTCAACCCAGAATTTCATATCCAGCCAAACTAAGCTTCATAAGTGAAGGAGAAATGAAATCCTTTACAGATAAGCAAATGCTGAGAGATTTTATCACCACCAGGCCTGTCTTACAAGAGCTCCTGAAGGAGGCACTAAATATGGTATGGAAAAACTGGTACCAGCCACTGCAAAAACATACCAAATTGTAAAGACCATCAACACCATGAAGAAAATGCTCAACTAATGGGCAAAATAACCAGCTAGCATCATAATGACAGGATCAAATTCACACATAATATTAACCTTAAATGTTATGGCCCCAATTAAAATTAACTGTCCCCAATTAAAAGACACAGACTGGCAAACTAGATAAAGAGTCAAGACCCATTGGTGTGCTGTATTCAGGAGACCCATCTCACGTGCAAAGTCATGCATAGGCTCAAAATAAAGGTATAGAGAAATATTTACCAAGCAAATGGAAACAAAAAAAAAAAAGCAGGGGTTGCAATCCTAGTTTCTGAGAAAACAGACTTTAAACCAACAAATATCAGAAAAGACAAAGGGCATTACACAATGGTAAGGGGATCAATGCAACAAGAAGAACTAACTATCCTAAATATATACACATCCAATCAGGAGCACCAATATTCATAAAACAAGAGACCTATAAAGAGACTTAGACTCCTATACAATAATAATGGGAGACTTTAACACCCCACTGTCAATATTAGAAAGATCAATGAGACAGAGAATTAACAAGGATATTCAGGACTTGAACTTAGCTCTGGACCAAGCAGTACTAATAGACATCTACAGAACTCTCCACCCCAAATCAACAGAATATACATTCTTCTCACCACCACATCACACATATTCTAAAATTAACCACATAATTGGAAGTAAAACACTCCTCCGCAAATGAAAAGAATGGAGATCACAACAAAAAATCTCTCAGACCACAGTGCAATCAAATTAGAACTCAGGATTAAGAAACTCACTCAATTTATTGATTTGCGTATATTGAACCAGACTTGCATCCCAGGGATGAAGCCCACTTGATCGTGGTGGATAAGCTTTTTGATGTGCTGCTGGATTCGGTTTGCCAGTATTTTATTGAGGATTTTTGCATCAATGTTCATCAAGGATATTGGTCTAAAATTCTCTTTTTTGGTTGTGTCTCTGCCCGGCTTTGGTATCAGGATGATGCTGGCCTCCTAAAATGAGTTAGGGAGGATTCCCTCTTTTTCTATTGATTGGAATAGTTTCAGAAGGAATGGTAACAGTTCCTTCTTGTACCTCTGGTAGAATTCAGCTGTGAATCCATCTGGTCCTGGACTCTTTTTGGTTGGTAAGCTATTGATTATTGCCACAATTTCAGCTCCCATTATTGGTCTATTCAGAGATTCAACTTCTTCCTGGTTTAGTCTTAGGAGCGTGTATGTGTCGAGGAATTTATCCATTTCTTCTAGATTTTCTAGTTTATTTGCATAGAGGTGTTTGTAGTATTCTCTGATGGTAGTTTGTATTTCTGTAGGATCAGTGGTGATATCCCCTTTATCCTTTTTTATTGCATCTATTTGATTCTTCTCTCTTTTTTTCTTTATTAGTCTTGCTAGCGGTCTATCAATTTTCTTGATCCTTTCAAAAAACCAGCTCCTGGATTCATTAATTTTTTGAAGGGTTTTTTTGTCTCTATTTCCTTCAGTTCTGCTCTGATTTTAGTTATTTCTTGTCTTCTGCTAGCTTTTGAATGTGTTTGCTCTTGCTTTTCTAGTTCTTTTAATTGTGATGTAATCCAGCATATAAACAGAACCAAAGACAAAAACCACATGATTATCTCAATAGATGCAGAAAAGGCCTTTGACAAAATTCAACAACACTTCATGCTAAAAACTCTCAATAAATTAGGTATTGATTGGACATATCTCAAAATAATAAGAGCTATCTATGACAAACCCACAGCCAATATCATACTGAATGGGCAAAAACTGGAAGCATTCCCTTTGAAAATGGGCACAAGACAGAGATGCCCTCTCTCACCACTCCTATTCAACATAGTGTTGGAAGTTCTGGCCAGGGCAATCAGGCAGGAGAAGGAAATCAAGGGTATTCAATTAGGAAAAGAGGAAGTCAAATTGTCCCTGTTTGCAGATGACATGATTGTATATCTAGAAAACCCCATCATCTCAGCCCAAAATCTCCTTAAGCTGATAAGCAACTTCAGCAAAGTCTCAGGATACAAAATCAATGTACAAAAATCACAAGCATTCTTATACACCAACAACAGACAAACAGAGAGCCAAATCATGACTGAACTCCCATTCACAATTGCTTCAAAGAGAATAAAATACCTAGGAATCCAACTTACAAGGGACGTGAAGGACCTCTTCAAGGAGCACTACAAACTACTGCTCAAGGAAATAAAAGAGGATACAAACAAATGGAAGAACATTCCATGCTCATAGGTAGGAAGAATCAATATCGTGAAAATGGCCATACTCCCCAAGGTAATTTACAGATACAATGCCATCCCCATCAAGCTACCAATGACTTTCTTCACAAAATTGGAAAAAACTACTTTAAAGTTCATATGGAACCAAAAAAGAGCCCACATCACCAAGTCAATCCTAAGCCAAAAGAACAAAGCTGGAGGCATCACACTACCTGACTTCAAACTATACTACAAGGCTACAGTAACCAAAACAGCATGGTACTGGTACCAAAACAGAGATATAGATCAATGGAACAGAACAGAGCCCTCAGAAATAATGCCACATATCTACAACTATCTGATCTTTGACAAACCTAAGAAAAACAAGAAATGGGGAAAGGATTCCCTATTTAATAAATAGTGCTGGGAAAACTGGCTAGCCATACGTAGAAAGCTGAAACTGGATCCCTTCCATACACCTTATACAAAAATTAATTCAAGATGGATTAAAGACTTAAATGTTAGACCTAAAACCATAAAAACCCTAGAAGAAAACCTAGGTATTACCATTCAGGACATAGGCATGGGCAAGGACTTCATGTCTAAAACACCAAAAGCAATGGCAACAAAAGCCAAAATTGACAAATGGGATCTAATTAAACTCAAGAGCTTCTGCACAGCAAAGGAAACTACCATCAGAGTGAACAGGCAACCTACTCATCTGACAAAGGGCTAATATCCAGAATCTACAATGAACTCAAACAAATTGACAAGAAAAAAACAAACAACCCCATCAAAAAGTGGTCAAAGGATATGAACAGACACTTCTCAAAAGAAGACATTTATGCAGCCAAAAAACACATGAAAAAATGCTCACCATCACTGGCCATCAGAGAAATGCAAATCAAAACCACAATGAGATACCATCTCACACCAGTTAGAATGGCAATCATTCAAAAGTCAGGAAACAACAGGTGCTGGAGAGGATGTGGAGAAATAGGAACACTTTTACACTGTTGGTAGGACTGTAAACTAGTTCAACCCTTGTGGAAGTCAGTGTGGCGATTCCTCAGGGATCTAGAACTAGAAATTCCATTTGACCAAGCCATCCCATTACTGGGTATATACCCAAAGGACTATAAATCATGCTGCTATAAAGACACATGCACACGTATGTTTATTGCGGCATTATTCACAATAGCAAAGACTTGGAACCAACCCAAATGTCCAACAATGATAGACTGGATTAAGAAAATGTGGCACATATACACCATGGAATACTATGCAGCCATAAAAAATGATGAGTTCATGTCCTTTGTAGGGACATGGATGAAATTGGAAATCATCATTCTTAGTAAACTATCGCAAGAACAAAAAACCAAACACCGCATATTCTCACTCATAGGTGGGAATTGAACAATGAGAACACATGGACACAGAAAGGGGAACATCACACTCTGGGGACTGTTGTGGGGTGGGGGGAGGGGGGAGGGATAGCATTGGGAGATATACCTAATGCTAGATGATGAGTTAGTGGGTGCAGCGCACCAGCATGGCACATGTATACATATGTAACTAATCTGCACATTGTGCACATGTACCCTAAAACTTAAAGTATAATAATAATAAATAAATAAATAAATAAATAAAAAAGAAGCTCACTCAAAACTGCACAACTACATGGAAACTGAACAACCTGCTCCTGAATGAGTACTGGGAAAATAATGAAATTAAGGCAGAAATAATTAAGTTCTTTGAAACCAATGAGAACAAAGACACAATGTACCAGAAACTCTCTAGGAAACAGCTAAAGCAGTGTTTAGAGGGAAAGTTACATCACTAATGCCCACAGGAGAAAGTGGGAAAGATAAAAAATCAACACGCTAACATGACAATTAAAAGAACTAGAGAAGTAAGAGCAAACCAATTCAAAAGCTAGCAGAAGATGAGAAATAACTATGATCAGAGCAGAACTGAAGGAGATAGAGACATGAAAAACCCTTCAAAAAATCAATGAATCCAGGAGCTGGTGTTTTGAAAAGATTAACAAAATAGATGGATTGCTAGCGAGACTAATAAAGAAGAAAAGAGAGAAAAATAAAATAGACACAATAAAAAATGATAAAGGTGGTATCACCACTGATCCCACAGAAATGCAAACTACCATCAGAGAATACTATAAACACCTCTATGCAAATAAACTAGAAAATCTAGAAGAAATTGATAAATTCCTGGACACATACTTCCCAAGACTAAACCAGGAAGAAGTCAAATCCCTGAATAGACCAATAACAAGTTCTGAAATTGAGGCCATAATAAATAGCCTATGAACCAAAAAAAGCCTGGGACCAAATGGATTCACAGCTGAATTCTACCAGAAGTACAAAGAGGAGCTGGTACCATTCCTTCTGAAACTATTCCAAACAATAGAAAAAGAGGGACTCCTCCCTAAATCATTTTATGAGGCCAGCATCATCCCTATACCAAAACCTGGCAGAGATACAACCAAAAAAGGAAATTTTAGACCAATATCCCTGATGAACATCAGTGTGAAAATCCTCAAGAAAATACTGGCAAATTGAATCCAGCAGCACATCAAAAAGCTTATCCACCATGATCAAGTTGGCTTCATACCTGGGATACAAGGCTGATTCAGCATACACAAATCAGTAAATATAATCGATCACATAAACAGAACCAATGCCAAAAACCACATGATTATCTCAATAGATGCAGAAAAGGCCTTTGACAAAATTCAACACCTTTCATGCTAAAAACTCTCAATAAACTAGGTACTGATGGAACATATCTCAAAATAACAAGAGCTATTTATTACAGCCAATATCATACTGAATGGGCAAAAGCTGGAAGCATTCCCTTTAAAAACCAGCACAAGTCAAGTATGTCCTTGCTCACCACTCCTATTCAACATAGTATTGGAATTTCTGTCCAGGGCAATCAGGCAAGAGAAAGAAATAAATGATATTCACATAGGAAGAGAGGAAGGCAAATTGTCTCTGTTTGCAGATGACATGATTGTATATTTAGAAAATCCCATCGTCTCAGCCCAAAATCTCCTTACGCTGATAAGCAACTTCAGCAAAGTCTCAAGATACAAAATCAATGTGCAAAAATCACAAGCATTCCTATGCACTAATAATAGAGAGCCAAATCATGAGTGAACTCCCATTCACAACTGCTACAAAGAGAAGAAAATACCTAGGAATACAACATACAAGGGATGTGAAGGACCTCTTCAAGGAGAACTACAAACCACTGCTAAAGGAAATAAGAGAAGACACAAATAAATGGAAAAACATTCCATGCTCATGGATAGGAAGAAGCAATATTGTGAAAATGGCCATACTCGCCAAAGTAATTTATAGATTCAATGCTATACTCATCAAGCTACCATTGACTTTCTTCACAGAACTAGGAAAAAAACCACCTTAAATTTCATATGGAACTAAGAAAAAGCCCGTATAGCCAAGACAATCCTAGGCAAACAGAACAAAGCTGGAGGCATCACGCTACCTTACTTCAAACTATACTACAAAGCAACAGTAACCAAAACGGCATGGTACTGGTACCAAAACAGATATATAGACCAATGGAACAGAACAGAGCCCTCAGAAATAACACCACACATCTACAACCATCTGATCTTTGACAAACCTGATAAAAACAAGCAATGGGGAAAGGATTCCCTATTTAACAAATGGTGTTGGGAAAACTGGCTAGCTATATGCAGAAAACTGAAACTGGATCCCTTCCTTACACCTTATACAAAAATTAACTCAAGATGGATTAAAGACTTAAACATAAGACCTAAACCACAAAAACCCTAGAAGAAAACCTAGGCAATACCATTCAGAACATACGCATGGACAAAGACTTCATGGCTAAAACACCAAAAGCAATGGCAACAAAAGCCAGAATTGACAAATGGGATCTAATTAAACTAAAGAGCTTCTGCACAGCAAAAGAAACTATCATCAGAGTAAACAGGTAACCTATAGAATGGGAGAAAATTTTTGCAATCTATCTATCTGACAAAGGGCTAATATCCAGAATCTACAAAGAACAAATAAATTTACAAGAGAAAAACAACCCCATCAAAAAGTGGGCAAAGGATATGAACAGATACTTTTCGAAAGAAGACATTTATGCAGCCAACATATGAAAAAATGCTCATGATCACTGGTCATTAGAGAAATGCAAATCAAACCACAACGAGACACCATTTCACATCAGTTAGAATGTCGATCATTAAAAAGTCAGGAAACAATAGTTGCTGGAGAGGAAGGATGTGGGGAAATAGGAACACTTTTACACGTTGATGGGACTGTAAACTAGTTCAACCATCGTGGAAGACAATGTGGTGATTCCTAGAACCAGAAATACCATTTAAGCCAGCAATCCCATTACTGGGTATATACCCAAAGGATTATAAATCATTCTACGATAAAGACACATGCACACGTATGTTTATTGCAGCACTATTCACAATAGCAAAGGCTTGGAAGCAACCCAAATGTCCATCAGTGATAGACTGGATAAAGAAAATGTGGCACATGTACACCATGGAATACTATGCAGCCATAAAAAAAAGATGAGTTCATGTCCTTTGCAGGGACACGGATGAAGCTGGAAACCATCATTCTCAGCAAACTAACACAGGAACAGAAAACCAAACACCGCATGTTCTCACTCATAAGTGAGAGTTGAACAATGAGAACACATGGACACAGGGAGGGGAACATCACACACCAGGGCCTGTCAGGGGTTGGGGGTCTAGAGGAAGGATAGCATTAGGAGAAATACCTAATGTAGATGATGGGTTGATGGGCACAGCAAACCACCATGGCATATGTATACCTATGTTACAAACCTGCACATTCTGCACATGTATCCCAGAACTTAAAGTATAATTTTAAAAAAAGAAAAAATAGTGATAATAATAGAAATAAAGTACACAATAAGTGTAATTCACTTGAACCATCTTGAAACCATCACCCCCCTACCTCCAAAACTTGGTCTGTGAAAATAATTGTCTTCCATGAAACTCATCCCTGGTGCCAAAAAGGTTGGCGACCACTGTTCTGCATTATAGACACCCCCATGCCTTCCTTTCTCTACACCCAGAGGCTCTTAGAATTTAATTCTATTAGCTGAACAGTAAATTAAAGGTAAGAGAATAAACCTCACACTGGGAAATCTCTATGACATTCTACCCACTGCAAAAGTTTCTCAATTCTCATTGATTCATACAACTAGTTTTGACTGAAAATAAAAGATAAATAGCTGTGTCTTTTGACTTCTGTTTAACACTTCAATATAGTACCTGTCCATCCAATAGAGAGAACTGTAATGGTGATTATCTAAGCCAAGTGACACTGCCATTTCCCACATATTTTCACCCCAATTTCTGAGAGCTCTCCCAAGATTTCCAGTCTCAAAAATATGGCACCTCTTTCAAACCTCTCCGTTTAAGTCTCCTCCCTCCCCTACCTTTACACCGTCTCTGGGACTTCATTACATTTTCCTTCACCAGCCACTCACCAGATGCATTATCCCAGCCCTCTGAGAAATGAAGAATTAAAAGTGGTTCTTTTCAAAACTAGATAGAAATTTCTGTCTTAATATTTTTCTGAAGCTTGTTTTTATTTTCCAAATTATCTGGGTTTGGCAAAATTCTTTTCCTTAAGTAATAGACAAAAGCATAACATTCCAAAAGGGAAATGGCAAACCTAAACAATACTGTGAAGATTAAACACTGGACCCTTTTTGTTCAGCCCAAATAATCTTCCCCAAAATGCAGACCCTCTTGCACTTCTTCCATAGCTAGTATAATAGGATATGCATTGCTGTCACTTAAGTTGGTGTTTTATTTTATTCCTTCTCTTCTTACATAGACTTACAGATGACAAGTAAAAATCTTCATTTATGTCTACAGCCCAAGGCTCTTAGAGTAGAACTTAAACCCAGAGTGAAGAAGTCAAATAATGTTTTCAGCCTTGTGGTTAGATAACATTATTATCATCATTTTAGAGAAAGTAACTGAGACCCAGCATGGCTAATTTGAACAAGATTCCACAATTTTAAATTTTGAATCTGGAATTAAAATCTTGGTTCTCTTTTTCCAGAGCCCTTGACCTTAACCCTGTGCTATGTGGACTCTCCACTACTCTATTTTTATATCCCTTTATAAAGTATCTGATTCTGGGAATGTATTTCCATTTTGAATTTGAAACAAGCCATTGCTATTGGTCTGAGACCCAAGGTCTCTATAATTTTACATTGCATGTATAGCTCTCTAGTTCTGATCTTAAGACTGAGAATGTTAGATTTTGATGTTCATTACAGTGACGAGCATTTTAAAAAAAAATCCTTTCAGACAAATTCTTAAGAACAAAGCTCCTATTAAAATATTCTTTATTCTAAAATAAATATCAGAAGGGAAAATTCATACTGAAATTATTAGAATACTTCATAAAGCAAAAGAAAAAGACACTGAGGGAAGAGAGAGCCCTCAAAAATACCCTCTGAGCCATTTTAGTGAGTTTTCTAAACATACTGTACCAACCTTAGTTATCCATCCTCTCCAGCCTCAGGCTGGGGCAACTTCTGAGGATGGTGGAACCTGTCCTGTTACTCCTGGGAGCTCTTGTTCTCTGCCAACGGGACCCTGGTAACTTAATGGAGAGAAAGCACCCCCAATGGGGATGTGTCTCATGTCCCTATAACATCAAAGAAGGTCTTCTCAGGCACTATCAAAGCTTGTTTTCCTGCTCTATTTTTAGTAACAGTCGATACATAGAATCTGAACATTTAGGCCTATTGGGGCTTCATGGCCTGTCATCATAACTAGCAATGACAACAGAACTCAGTGAGGATCTGTATCTGTGCTCTTTCAGGTTGAGACTTGCCCATCTCATATTCCTGTCATGTTGTTCAGTCTTGGTCCTCTCTATGAAAAGCAGGTCCCTGAGAAACATTACAAGTTGTACCTTAAAACCTTTCAAGATGCTTTCATGTTTCTCTCACCCTTTCTGGCAACTTCTTTCACCTTTGAAGGATGGCGGCGATTCAGAATTTCTTTGAAAAGCAGGAATTTCTTGAAAGTAAGGTTCAACTCAAGATGAAGAAGTGAAAATAAGTACTGTCAAAAGCGATTATCAAGGGTTTCACCCTCAGAACGGAAAGGAAGCAGGTACCAATGCCTACAGATGCTGATGGATTTATAGCATTTACAGTGGACTGTTAATGAGATCATCCAGTGTCAAAGAGCAAAATCTTGCCGTTATTACCTCGGGGTCCTTAAGCAGGCCCTCAGCCATAACTGAGTACCATGTCTTCTCAGGTACATATGTTCCATGTATCTCCATAGCCTTTAAGCGAGCAGCTTCAACAAGTCCATTCTATAACACTGTTCCCTGAGCAGGACAGAGCATTCTGACCCAGCCCCTGTCCATAAGTTTCCCGCTGCACATCAGCAGAAAAATATTACTGATTTGCGCTGCTCTGTTCTTATGGAAGGCACAGCTTCCTCTGGTTCTCTACGTTATTTTGCCCAAACACAACCCAGCAAATGATACTACAGGACTTTGCTCCTGTCTTAGTTCAGAATGGGCATGGCCCTTGGGCCAAGATGAGATGGGAGGCACATTTTCAGGTCTAGAGTCTGTGATGGCCTCTCACATCTCTGAATGTGCCTTGCTTATTCTGTCCTTCCTTTTTCAACCACCATGAACCTGCCTCTTTCCAAGCACCAGCTCCAGGCCCATTCATGTGGTCTCTTTGAGAGGATGCTGTGCCCACCCCTATTCTCCTGCCTCTGCCAGTGATACATGTCAAGGACTTCCAGGTACCTGGATGGGCTCCCTGGACCTTAAGTTCCTCATATTCATCTTCATAGCCATATAATGGTTCTCTCCCACAAGATCCCCACCTCCAGCAGCCATGGTCAACCTCCTGGGACTCTTCCCCAGAAGTAGATTCCCCACAGAATTGGTCCTAAATTGATGTGACAGACAATGGAAAGAAGCCGTTCTACATCCTCATGACTCCTGCTCATTTATGCTTTCCTCAATGGCAATGATGCACTGGGCTCACTGTAATAAAGGAAAAAAAAAAAGAACTAAATCAGTTAACAAGGTAGATGACCCTCACCTTTTTCTGTTTTGTGCCTGGGGCTGGGATCCGTACATAAAGAAGGGAAGGGAGGGTGTGGTAGATACAAGATGCAAACCCCTGATGTAAGTGGATAGTTATATAATACTTTGAGGAAAAAAATTAGTTTATGTTATTTTCATTTACTATAAATTTGTATTGTACAATAAAACCTTGTCTAATCAAATTCATTTAAGAATGATTGGGTTTTGCATATTACTTGCTGTTATGAAAGTAGTATTTCTAACATAGTTAAGAAATTTTGGAATCAAATTCCCACTGTAATTGTCTTTACCTGATGAGTTGATTTACAAACTCTTTATAAATCATTCTATGCTAAACTTAAGGCAAGCCCTTGTTGAAAGTATCACAAACTATCAATCTGTAAGATTTTACTGTGTTCCTAAATCCTATTTCCCATCTCTAAGTATTTTCCCTTATGAAACCGAACAGTTTGATGGCCTCTTTGATATTAACCTGTGACATTTTCAGAAACAAAAAAATTCCTCATTCCATTTTTACTGCCTTAAGGAGATACAATCCAATTTTACTTTTTGCCTTCCTAACAATACACAGAGAAATCTTAAAAGTTCTATCAAGAAAATATTTACTGCATATTTCCAATTCAAATGGAAATAGCTTTCACTTTTGATCTTGTAGGAAAACCTAGCTAAGTGATGAAGTACAATACTTTCTTTGTGTTACGCTAGGCTGCATGACTGTTACAGAATATGTTTGAGCATTTGAGCTAAGAGACCAGAAGAGGCTTTCCAGCCACATGTTTAAAAGAACAGGCAGCAAAAAATGGCTTAAGTCAATTATAACCTTCCTTTCAGAACCATCTTGTGGGACGGATACTACTATTATCCAGATACTTGCATCTAACAGTCAGCCAGTTCTCCTCTTAACTGGCTATGTTTTTGAAATCCACTTACTCTTGAGACTGACCATAAAATCAACACACTGACAAAGCAACAGTTTTAAATTCCAAACATGCACAAAACTCAGAACTGTAATTACCTCAACTCTAAGCCCAGTGGGAAAGTGAAGCATGTCGCCTCCTGTGTTTTATTCAGTGCTGGGTACCTTGGCAGTACTTCATGAATGCCAAATAAATCCTCAGAAAAACAATCCTCCAATCTAAGGGCCAATGAGACAGGGAGAGATTTATCCTGAAAGGCAATGTACATCCTAGACTCCATGCTCACTTTGTGAGAAGTTTTGCCATTTTAGCCAGGGGCCACTCAGAGAAGGAAATCAGGACCACTACCCCATGTGAACACGGTCCACCGAAGAATGGCTGGTTCATACAAGCTGCAGGCATGGGGTGCTTATTCTAAGCACAAACTGAGATACAGCTCACTGAAATTTCAGTTGGTTAGATAATTGAAGTCTTATATATTTAAAGCCCAGTTCTAAGGAGAATATTGAAGAAAAGTTAGTTTTTTGTTTTTTGGGGTTTTCTTTGTTTTTTTCTTTGTTTTTTATTTTTTGTGTTTTTTTTGAGACGGAGTCTTGCACTATCCTCTGGGCTAGAAGTACAATGGTGTGATCTCAGCTCACTGCAACCTCCGCCTCCCAGGTTCAAGCGATTCTCCTGCCTCAGCTTCCCAAGTACCTGAAATTACAGGTGCCTGCCACCACGCCTGGCTAATTTTTTGTATTTTTAGTAGAGACGGGGTTTCACCGTGTTAGCCAGGATGGTCTCGATCTTCTGATCTTGTGATTCGCCCGCCTCGGCCTCCCAAAGTGCTGCGATTACAGGCTTGAGCCACTGCGCCCGGCCAAAAAGTTAGTTTTTAATAACCCTCTACCACTTCAGAAAGAAGAACTTCTTTAACATTTAGTCAAACAGATAGATTGTTTTTAATAGGTCTTTATACTAGGGACGTTCATTATTACCATTATTATTAAGACACAAGGATCCACTCTGTTACCCAGGCTGGAGTGCAGTGGCGTGATCTTAGCTCACAGAGACATTATTTTGAATGTTCAGAAGCATATTGGATGTTATTGAGAATAAAAATCCTGTCAAATCCATACAGCAATAATCAAGCAAGCCAGTGGGACTTTTTGTAACTGAATAATGTCAGGTAAGTGATTATTCACAGAGATGTATTTTATGAATTTTGTTCAACAAATAAGTATCAATTTTCTACCATTCACTGAGCACTATGCTAAACGCACTGTGTATCCTGTGGGAAACAAAAGAGAAAAAATGGCCCCTATTCCTGGCGGAGTTTCCAGGGTAGTAGGGAAGGCAGACATTATCTAACAAAATGTTAAGGAATTATTCATTAACAAATGATTCCTCAAGGTCTTAAAAGGCCTATGTGTTAAAAAGTTGTATTCTGGGCCAGATGTGCTTTCCTGGGTGTTATTTCAATTGATCAGGGATAGAAAGGAGGCACAAATTTCTTACAGTGCTGTATTGCCTCTGCCACTAGAAAACCCTGTTCAGACACATGGTGACTTGGTCCCAGAAGTAAAGGCATAGTCTCCTTATCATCAGCCTCTTAATTAAAACTTAGCACCCAGTGGAAACTCTGCTGATGTAAGTTACTAAGGTGAAAAAACACATGGCAGTTATGGCAGCATGAACTATACACATTGGCCTCCAGGGCAGGCTTTAATTGTGAACAAGAGGCTGGATTTTAGTTATAAGAACACTTTACCTCTGCCACAGGACCAAAGGAACAGAAAGCAACTACCAACTCTTTCCTAACAAACAGTCTATCCAGAAACCATGCTTATAAACTGGGCACTGATCTTCTGATTATGGATCTACTTGCAGAAGTAAATTTTCAGATGGATTCCTTGTGGTAGGTACAGTTTTTAGTGATCTCAGTTAAAAGACAGGTATGAGAGTTTGAGTAGCTCTGAGACATAGACTACTAATTTGAGGTGACGCCGACATTTTCTCTATGGTAGCTTCCATAAAAGGAAAAGATGCATTCTTTACTCACTACAATTCTGTAGCCATGTATGAATTTGAATCATAATTTTGTCATTATATACCTATTTTGAGACAGGACAATAAAAAACAATTCTGTGTTCAAAAGTAGCAGGTCTTATTTTGGATATAGTACTGGAATTTTAGTTAATTATATTGAAAACTGCAATTTCAGTAAATAATAATGTGCAACTTTTTGGTGTGGTCATGTATATGGATGTTTACATGTGGGTATATGTTGGTATACATTAATAGATTTTAAGTTGGCATGTGGTGAGAAAAATCAATTGTCTCATAGTTTTGCATAATAAATTCTGTGATAACCGTTCCTATCATTAAACAAGTAGAGGAATGTGCTACATAATAAATTGAGTGTTATCATTTTCTACGGTAACTCACACAGAGGTTTTTGATTCATTGCAGATTCAGAATTATTGAGAAAAAATGGCAGTTAACTAACCATAACACCTATGCTGGAACACCTCGGGGGAAGGAAGGGGACTATGAAATTAGACTTTGCAACTGAGTTAAATACATCATTTTAGTTCAATAGAATTGACTATCATAAGCCAAATTCAGGTTATAATGAATTAATTTCTTTTATATGCAAAAATGTATTTATTTGATTTATTAATTCATTAATGCACTCTTTTATTGATTTTGTTCCTAAACAAGGTCTACTGCCAAAAATTGAGTCAGAAGTGGGTCTTTCCAAAATAGTTTTAAAGTAAACTAGAACACGCAATAGCCCTTTCTTTCTGCAGTTGTAAAATGGTTTTCCATTGTATTCTAGTCAGTGATGTAATATTGTAACTAGTTTTACCCTTCACCTCCAGGGGAATATTCAGTTCTTGAGAGAGAAAGAAAATAATGTCTTATAACATTTAGTGTACAGATGAAACATTAATGTAGTTGAAAATATTCTCTGTGCCTTGATCTTAAACCACATAATGTACTAGAACAAATTATAACTTCTCACATTTATGAGAAATTCTGCTATAGATTCAACAACTGTAATTTGGAGCCATGTATGCATCCAGTTCTCTATGTATTCATTCAACAGATATTTATGGAGAGTATACGATGTATATGAACACCATGACAGTTTCTGGGGGATGTAGAGCTGCGTTAAGGCAGGCCTGATTTAGGTACCTACATACATTTTTCATTTCTCTCCAGAGAAAACTTGAGTCACTATCATTATCTGAGCTCTGTAGTTAAGTGGTTAAAATTGGAAGATAAGGCATGTACACCCCTCCTCAATGTGGAAAATGGAAAGGAAGAGTAAGTTCCAGAATTTGTTTCTATCATCCTCTAGGGTGGAAAAAATGACAGATTATATAATAAGTGTAAATTAGGTAACTTTAATTGAACAATCATTGAAATAACATTTTAATCAAGCCATTATTTTATATGTGTGTGCATACACACACACACATTAATATTCCAAAATTCTTCCTAAATAATGCCAAGTTATAGAACCCTCACCACAATCTAGTTTTAGAATATCTCTGTGGCCCCAAAAAGATCCTTGTGCCTGTTTACAGTTAATTACTGTTCCCACCCACAGCTCCAGGCAATCACTAATTTACTTTCTGTTTCTCTAAATTTGACTTTACTAGACATCACGTATAAATGGAATAATACTACAATATGTAGTCTTTGTGTGTCTCATCGAGCCATTCTTTCGAAACATAGCTTTTAAGTTCTTATTAGATTATTTACCAATTCACTCATGTACCTTATAACTCTAGGAACTCATTAGGCATAATTGGAAAGCTCAGGGCCTCAAGTATACATGTTAAGAAACAAAACAATCCAGGCAGATCTTTTGTTTGGATGACCAATTCATGGAAACTAGATAGAGACACAGTTGTTATTGTTATGTATATTTATAAGGTGATACAGTGTCTCAGCAATTTTCTTAGTGATGAGCAATGAAGTATATATTTTACGACCAAAGTCATTGTTGACTGCAGTCCCAGAGTCTCATTAGGTTATATGTTTGAATATAATTTAAGAAGGAAAATCTGAAAATCTTGATATTTTAATGAAATTTAGTGCATGATTTTACATAACAATAATATGCTGACAGATACATTTTATTCCAATCCAATATAGTTCTAAGTATGATGATCAGAGAAAAATGATGGTATTAGGTAAATAGATTCATCAATTGTACATAATATTTTTTCAAACTAGTTTTATTTTGGCTATATGTTTTTGAGGGTGATATAAAATTTGTTTTAAAATTTTTTACTTTTTTTTCCAACTTTTATTTTAGGTTCGGGGGTACATGTGCAGGTTTATTGCAAAGGTAAATTGTGTGTCGTTGGGGTTTGGTGTACAAATGATTTAATCACCCAGGTAGTGAGTACAGTACCTGATAGGTAGTTTTTAGATCCTCATCCTCTTCGCTCCCTTCACCTTTAAGTAAGCCCCAATGTCTATTGTTCTCCTCTTTGTGTTCATATGTACTCAATGTTTAACTCCCAATTATAAGTGAGAACATGTGATATTTGGTCTTCTGTTCCTGCATTAATTTGCTTAGGATAATGGCCTACAGCTGCATCTATGTTGCTGCTAAGGAGATGATTTCATTATCTTTGATGGCTGCATAGTATTCCATTATATATCCATGGTGTATATGTACCACATTTTTTTATCCAGTCCACAATTCATGGCCATCTAGGTTGATTCCATGTCTTTGCTATTGTGAAAAGTGCTGCAATGAACATATGTGTACATGTTTCTTTATTGTTGAATGATATGTATTCCTTTAGATATACGCCCAGTAATGGAATTGCTGGGTCAAATGGTAGTTCTGTTTTAAGTTCCTTGAGAAATCTCTAAACATTTTTCCACAGTGGCTAAACTAATTTACATTCTCACCAGCAGTGTATAAATATTTCCTTTTCTCTGCAGCCTCACCAATGGCTGTTATTATTTGACATTTTAATAAGAGCCATTCTGACTGGTATGAGATGGTGGTTTTGACTTGCATTTTTCCAATGATTAGTGATGTTGAGTATTTTTTCATGTGCTTGTTGGCCATGTGTATGTCTTCCTTTGAGAAGTTTCTGTTCGAGTCCTTTGCCCATTTTTTAATGGAGTAGTTTTTTGCTTGTTGCTTTAAGTTCCTTATAGATTCTGGATATTAGATCTTTGTCAGATGCATAGTTTGCAAATATTTTCTCCCATTTTATAGCTTGTCTGTTTACTACATTGATAATTTTTGATTTTTACTTTTATTTATTTATTTTTATTTTTTGCTCTGTAGAAGCTCTTTAATTAGGTATGTGTTAGTCTGTTTTCACACTGTTATAAAGATACTACTGGAGACTGGGTAATTTATAAACAAAGGAGGTTTAATTGATTCACAGCTCCATATGCCTAGGGAGGCCTCAGGAAACTTAGAATTATGGCCAAAGAGGAAGCAGGCGCCTTCCTCACAAGGCATCATGAGACAGAGAGAGAGAGAGAGAGCACATGTGAAGGAGGAACAGTCAAAAACTTATAAAGCCATCAGATCTCATGAGAACTCACTCACTATTATGAGAACAGCATGGGGGAAACTGCTCCCATAATCCAATCACCTCCCACCAGGTCCCTCCCTCAACATGTGGAGATTATGGGGATTACACTTCGAGATGAGATTTGGGTGGAGACACAGAGCCAAACCATATCATTATACCCCTGGTTGCTCCCAAATCTCATGTTCTTTTTACATTTCAAAACCAATCATGCCTTCCCAATAGTTCCCCAAAATCTTAACTCATTTCAGCATTAACTCAAAAGTTCAAGTTCAAAGTCTCATCTGAGACAAGTCCCTCTGCCTATAAGCCTGTAAAATCAAAAGTTAGTTACTTCCAAGATAAAATGGGGGTACAGGCATTGGATAAATGCTCCCATTCCAAATGAGAGAAATTGGCCAAAACAAAGGGGCTACAGGCTCCATGCAAGTGTCCCACTTGTCAATTTTTGTTTTTGTTGCAATCACTCATGGAATAGGTTAGGGGATCAGAAACAAAGCCACACACCTACAGTTACATGAGAAGATCACATCTGCTCTTCTACAAAGTTGGCAATAAGAAGCAATGGGGAAAGTACTCCTACCAATAAATGGTGCAAGAATAACTGGCTAGCCATATGCAGGAGATGGAAACTCGACCCCTTCCTTTCACTACATATAAAAATCAACTCAAGATAAAAGAAGACAAATGCAAATCCTGAAACTATAAAAACTCGAAAAGAAAACCTAGGAAATACCATTTTGGACGTACACCTTGGCAAAGATTTCATGACAAAGCCCCCATCTTTGAGGTAAATCATTGAACACACTAACAGAAGCAAGAGAAAACAAAGCCTTTTTTCTCTTACCTTTTCTTGTAGGAAAGTAATTAAAACTCTATAAGGTTTTTATTGGTAATATAGCCTGAAGAGTAGCAAGAGAGATTAGTGTAACTAGATGATTTTTAACCACATAAATCACTAGATACGGAAAGTTAGTATAAATAAGGAATTAAGTGCCATTAAAATAAAAATTGGAAATTAATAAAAAGACTGCTAGAGAAAACAAAACAGGCTCTACACACTTAATGCTATAAGAAGAGCTTAGAGAAGTTTCTTTCAGAGCAATTACTGCTTTTGAAGAAGTTAGGAGATATTAATGAGTTGGACAAATTTGTGACTACTAATGGTATCTGTAGCAGCAAAGATAACAATGACAAAAAGGAAATCACAAATTAATTGATTGTGTCCAAATGACCAGAGAAGTCATTTATTGCAAAAACCATAGAAAAACACAGGCAAAAACTCTAGTAAAGTTCTCAGCAGACGTAGTTTTGTAATACATCAAGCTAAATTCCTTAGGTCAAACAAAACACTTTTGACCTACTTCAGTTCTTACAGACGACTTTTAATTCAGATGCAGTTTCCCTAGGTGCTCCCAGTAAGAGAGGTTTTCTTTATCACTAACTGCTGCTGGACACTGCTGACGTCAACCTAGGATGGAGCTGACCACAGTGCTTCTCTAGTTCTTAGGGGATCTTAATAATTCACCTCTGAACTTTCAACTATCTTAGAAGTAGTATTTATCCAAGTTGGGAAACTAGAGAACTTCTTTGATTGATCTGATTTACAAAGCCAAATTCATTCTATGTAAACATATATACATTTTCACAAAAGCATATGCCCTCCAGTTTAGAGGGGAGAGGCGGTCTCTTTGAAACAGACCACTTCAGTTGATCTCTTGTTTGGTAAAGAAATGAAGTACAGTACACTTCGAAGAATGATATAGTCACATCTTACCCTTACACGTCATCTATCTTACCCTCAAACACATGATGAAAAACCGTATTTCAAGCCTCCCCATTCTTATATACAGAAAATATAAGAAAGTGAAATATTAGAGTTCACAAAGAGAAGAACAAAATGACATTCAATCATTATTCAATTTGTTTGTCTATATGGTTATGAATACATAGAAAAAAATATTCAACCAAATGTTGATTCCATAAAGAAAGTCAAACTTAATCCTTTATTCCCCCAGGAGTGGCTAAATTTCTCAAGTTGTTCCTCCAAACTAGTGATACAATGCAGCTGGGAAAGCAAGAGTAAATCCCAGGCTTGCTCCCAAAACTGCAGATATCTGGTAACCTTAAATTTAGAAGTAACGCTACATCAAAACTTATCAGCAAACAAGAAGCTCATTTAAATATCGCAGACTTTGAAGTTTCTGTCTCTCAGGTCTAACTCCCAAAAGGAAGATGCTAGTTTGGAAGGGTTGTGAAATTACTCCGAAAAAAAAAACAAACAAGAAAACAACCAGCTGTGGTCTTTCACAGCCTTCCTCTCAGCTGACTTACCCACCATTTCAAACATCAGACTTTTCAGAAGCTTTGGTCCATATTCTATAAGCCATTTTATGAAAATATATTTTTACAAAACATTTTCTAGCTTCCATCACAAATGTGTGGAAATAGATAGAGTTGAGTCAATCTGTAAGATCTCCTGCAGTTACTAACAATTCTCACAGCACATCAACCTTTCCCAGTGACCGGTAGGTTTTACCTCATTTATCTTTGATTTTTTTTTCCTCTATGTATCATCAAAAAAGTTGAGAAATAAAGGCATGCTTACAAAATATTGGGGAGCTGGACAGAGGCTGTTTTCCTAAATAGCTATTTTCATTGGGATTTTGTTTACAATTCACAAATAATAGGTTAAAAATTACTATGTTTGATTTTTTAATAATTATTATAAAAATAACGGTAATATAACCACATCAGAGAAAAAGTTTGGAAAGGAGAAAAGGAAAAATATCCATAAAACGCTGCCCCAAAATAGCAGCTACCATGATTTTGGAGTATTATTCCCTATCTTTTTCAGATGCATATTTTTAAATATCTGTATAGTGTACACAAAATTTTTATCCTGTTTTTTTTTTGTTCCCTAATGTTAGTTCATAAGCCTTTTTTCATGTCGATATATAATAGTAACCATCACTTTAATGGTTGAATAATATACATGTGGTTGATGTATCATAATTTAAACAATCACTTGGTAGGCTGGTACACCTGTAATCCCAGCACTTGGGGAGGCCAAGGCCAGTAGATCACCTGAGGTCAGGAGTTCGAAACCAGCCTGGCCAATATGGAGAAACCCCGTCTCTACTAAATATGCAAAAAATTAGCCAGGCGTGGGGGCGGGTGCCTGGAATCCTAGCTACTGGGGAGGCTGAGCAGGAGAATCATTTGAGCTTGGGAGGTGGAGGTTGCAGTCAGCCGAGATCACACCACTGCGCTCCAGCCTGGGTGACAGAGTAAGACTGTCTCAAAACAAACAAACAAAAACAACCATTTGGTTATCACTGAATGCTTTTGTGTTTTCAGTTTTTGGCAGTTACAGATATCACTAAACAACAGGGTTACCTCCTGAGAAATGTATTGTTAGGTGATCTTGTCACTGTGCAAACATCATAGTATACTTACACAAACCTGGATGGAAGAGCCTACTACACCTAGAATATACAGTATAGCCTATTGCTCCTAGGGTACAAAGCTGTACAGCCCGTTACTGTACTGAATATACAGGCAATTGTAACCCAATGGTAAGTATTTGTGTATCTAAACATAGAAAAGTTTACAGTAAAAATACCATATAATTTTATATTTAAGTCTTTATTCCATCTTGAGTTAATTTTTGTATATGGTATAAGGAAAGGGTCCAGTTTTAATTTCTGCACATGGCTACTCAGTTATCCCAGCACAATTTATTGAATAGGGAGTTTCAATACTCAATATTCCCCATTGCTTGTTTTTGTCAGGTTTCTCAAAAATAAGACTGCACATGGTCTTATTTCTGGGTTCTCTATCCTGTTTCATTGGTGTATGTGTCTGCTTCTGTACCATTACCATCCTATTTTGGTTACCGTAGCCCTGTAGAATAGTTTGAAGTTGGGTAGCATGATGCCTCTAGCTTTTTTCTTTTTACTTAGGATTGCCTTGGCTATCCAGGCTCTTTTTGGTTTCATATGAATTTTAAAATGTTTTTTTTCTAGTTGGAGGCCATTATCCTTAGCAAACTAACACAGGAACTGAAAACCAAATACCGCATGTTCTCACTTATAAATGGGAGCTAAATGATGAGAACACATGGACACATAGAGGGGAACAACACACACTGGGGCCTTTCAGAGGGTCAAGGGTGGAAATAGGGAAAGGATCAGGAAAAAAAACTAATGGGTACTAGGCTTAGTACTTGAGTGATAAAATAATCTTACAATAAACCCTCATGACACAAGTTTACCTGTGTAACAAACTGCACATGTATTGTTCAACTTAAAAGTTTAAAAAAAGCCATATAATAATCTTACAGGACAACCATCATGTATGTAGTCAGTCATTGACTGAAACTTCGTTATGCACAGAATAACTATAGTGCTTTTCTAAAAGTCTTTGTTATTTTCTTCTGATAGATAGCCAGATACCGGACTAATGGATTATGGTATTTGTTGTATAGATACATTGTAAAATTAGTTCCTCAAATATCATGCTCCTTGTTCATACCATGAAGAGTATATGAAGTCACCAACTTTAGTTGCATTTTGTTATTTATCCATTTCTGTAATTTCACTTTGTAAATTACTAATGAGATAGAATTTAAATTTTTATTATTTCCCATTTTGTGTGAATAGACCAGAACCCTTTTCTTTGTTATTTTATGAACACAATGCAAAACAATTTATTATTCTAATTTATTTTGGTTAAGTTACTAGATGATTGAATATCATATGACAATAATAAAGACTTTTTCTGGATTATGCATTAAAATAATTAGTCCTTTTTTTCTTTTATACCAGGTCATGATCTTTTTGTAAGTAACCCCTTAATTTGAGGCTCACAAAAGATATTAGCTAAAAAAAAAACAAAACAAAATAAAATACATTGGTTTAATATCCCAGGATCATGCCATGGATATATTGTGGACCATACAGACACTCTACAAATGAACTACACTAGGGACAAAAAAACCCTCATTCAGTTAAGGTCATCACAATACTGATATCTAAAAGATGGAGTGTGTTCAAATGGAATTTTATATTCAAATGATTAACTAATATTTGCCTTTCTATCTTTCTTATCTATTGCCTTATCTAACTTTCAGTTATACATAAGGTTCAGTTCGAAATAAAGGTATAAAACATTGGCTTATCTGAACACAATGATAACCCAGTGCTTTTGGAGAAATGTCATTATCATAACCACATAGTGAATCACATCCCATGGAAATTCATAAGAAATTATAGAATTTCAATAGTGTGACAAAAGTTCAAGTGAAATGTTAAAGGGTATTGTATAACCTTCTTCATAAATTTTAATTTGTTCATTATTCTCTTTGAAAAATATACATAATCTATAATAAATGAAGTAACCAGGTTATTAGACTTTGGCCTAAGAAACTGGAGCCAAAATATAATGTTGTGTATTCACAGCGGCCTCTTTTCCAAAGCTGAAATGCTAAACAAGTCTAAAAAAATATGCAGCCTAAATGAGCAGTTGGTAAAGCAATCAGCCTTTCACATTGGAACAAGCAACAAACATATGCAATGACCTTAGCGTTTCTCTTTTGATTTATAGCATCTTGGAAGGCAGCTTAACAAGGTGGCATAGAACTTACAGAGCAGTTGCAGTCAATTTATTGTCTAAGTTGTTAAAGATGTTAATTAGATTAGGAATTTGCTGAGGCCTTTTATTCCTTGTAGAAAGAAGAGTGTTTCTAGTGTTTCTCTTTGAAATTCAGCTTTGTGGCATAAAAATACAGGAAAGAAGAAATCCTACACTCAAGGAAATTGTAGGGTCCCATCGAATTCCATAAAATTGTAAAAATTCCAATAATAACATTTAGAAAAGAGCCAAGAAAGTACCAGACCTGTTTTTAAAAATAATATACTCCAGTGATTCCTGCATTGTTTGATGTATATAAGACAAAAAGTGGGCACATCATGGATGGTATATCTAGGAGGCCCGGGCTTACAGAACGGAAATTATATCAGGGAGCAAATCCAAGCATGCATTGAGACAAAACAAAGAGTTTCCAGAAAAACAACAGGCAGGGCTTTTCAGTCCAGTGCAATGAACATCACTCTGTTTGTCATTTTAGTACTCTGGACAAATGTTTTAATAGTGAGTTGTTGCATAGGCATTGGAAAGGTCATTAGATACTTTGCTTTTAACACAATTCCTTTGCAGTAGTCCATTGTGGGAACACGTTTTGCCTTAAATTAAGCACAAGAAAACATAAAACAGTCCAGTAAATTACCTATTCATCTATAAAAAGCGTGAATAGAAAATTTTCTCAGAAATGTAACTGCAAGCATTAAAAAGCAAGACTGCTATTCAATTAATGGACTAAGTAGAATATTAGGATAATTATTCTAATATTCTAGTAATATTGGTAAAGATTAAGTTGTAATGATTGATCCATTGTTGAAGGCAATTTTTCTAAAATTATTTTCGATAAATTTTGAAACAGAAATGTACATATGCTGACAAATGCAGGGTAATTATTCACAACAGCATTCAGGAAGAAAATGCACAAGGTAATAGCAAAGTTCAGTATTTTAAGCATACATGATCTAGGCAAGGTCGCCTTAGGAAAGAAAAGCTGCTGCATGGTCCAAGGAACCTGAATAGGCTGGATACTTAGTTAAAGACTTGAGTCCTTCACATAAAGTCTTTTTATTCTAACTTCAACAGTAACTAATATTTCAGGGAAAGGGCTTCAGATTTTGTGAACTAGCTTTTTAGCATGCTTAGCAGACAGTCTTCGGTCATTTAAGAAGATGAGGGTGAGCACCTTGCACTGTGTGATCTTCAATTTTCCACCCTCCTCCACCTCCAAGACTGATCAGGGGAAGAGGTGGGGGTAAAGCTGAGAATCAAGTCAGTTACCAAGAGGTTCTGAGGACTGGGAAAGGCCTAAAGCTACCTTTAGCCATGACTCTCTTAAAATAGTCAGAATCTATTTAAATAACTCCACAGTGGTGGCCCCTTTTAAATAAAGCTAAAACGTTTTTCCAGTAATTCCACCCCATGTATGGTGTTATGGACAAAATTTGTTTCTCCTAAATTCATATATTAAAGCTCTAACACCAGTGTGATTCTATTTGGAAATGGGGCCTCTAAGGAAGTAATCAAGATTCAATCAGGTCATAAGAGTGGGGCTTTGATCTGATAGGATTAGTGACCTTATAAGAAAAGACAGCTAGGCTGGGTTCAGTGGCTCACGCCTGTAATCCCAGCACTTTGGGAAGCCAAGGCAGGTGGATCACCTGAGGTAACGAGTTCAAGACCAGCCTGGTGAAACCCCGGGGGTCTCTACTAAAAATACAAAAATTAGCCTGCATGGTGGCACATGTCTGTAATCCCAGCTATTCGGGAGGCTGAGTCAGGAGAATCACTTGAACCCGGGAGGTGGAGGTTGCAGTGAGCTGAGATCGTACCATTGCACCAGCCTGGGCAACAAGAGCAAAAGTATATCTCAAAAAAAAAAAAAAAAAAAAAAAAAAGAAAGAAAGAAAAAAGAAAAGAAAAGAAAGGAAAAAGAAAAGAAAAGACAACTAAGGGATATCCTCTATAGGCATGAATGGCGGAAAGGCCATCCAAGGACATGGTGAGATGGAAGCTGTCTACAAGCCAGAAAGAGAGCCCTCGCCAGAAACTGAATTGGCTGGCACCTTGATCGTGGACTTCTATAGCTTCCAGAATTGTAAGAAAATGCATGCCTGTTGTTTAAGCTATCCAGTCTGTGGTATATTTTTGTTACAGAATCTCGAGCAGACTAATACAGATGGCATGAATTCAGGGTATTGGAAAAATGTAAGACTATTTTTATAGTTTCCTTAAACATTGTGATACTTGTTTGGGAGAATTGTTGGTGAAAATGACAATTTCTTTTTGTCTAGTTGTTACTTGGTGCATTGGGCATACCTCAGAACAGCTACAATTTTAGACTTAAATTTATGGTGCCATTCATTCTTGTAAAAATTTCTCATCTTTGTGGTATTCCTTTCTGCTTCTTCATTGACCTCTAGAACTCAGAAAATCTTCAACTTCTTTACTATTGCCTTGAGTTATTATGCAATAAGACAAAATATTAAATAGATCTTTTCATGCTTTCTGGTAATCTGTAAATATACCTAAAAAGCATCAAGAGATTAACACTGCATTATTTTATGTGACTAACCCAACGATTTACCTCTATAAGATATATTTGGTAGAGTACAATTTTTACAGTGCAATTTTGTAATCTTTCTTATTTCAATATAAATTAGTATAATCCACAATGTAACATCCATATATACAGTTACTTTGCCTATGAAATATTTTTTAGATATAAACTAAAAAGCCCAGATTAAGAGGTAAACACAGCTTCAAATATACGGGGTGTTACTTGAAAAAAATGCATATTTAGGAAGTTATTTTTTATTTATTTAAGCCTAAATTTTTAAATTAGAAATTAAAGGTAGGATGCTGGAAAGAAGTTAATTCTGCATCTACACTTTTAAAATTGTATAAGAAATTAAGTAGAGATATTTCTGACTCTAATATCAGTGGTAAATTTACAAGGAAACTTGTCAGAAAATGGATAGGCTGGTAAGGGAGATGTGGTTATGCATATTATTCTTTTAGATTTTTTTAATGAAATAATAAAATGCTTCTTATATGAGAATGTCTATTATCAAAAAGGAAAAATGTCTGAGTCATAAATCTGTCTGTCTGTTTATTCACAATCATGAACCACTGTAACTTGTTTGGGTTGTAATGGTTGGAGTACTTTTCATATTTCTCAACTGGATTTTATGTTCCCTGATGGCAGAAATCACAAATGTATGGTTCTCAGTTTTAGCCAATTATTGTTTTGCTCAGCTCTTCCTTTTCTTTTTTTGGTTAATTCCCTTTGCATTTTCGTCTAGAATTATGCCATTACTTCTCTAATCTTAAATCTTCTATTTGTGCTTGCCTCCCTTCACTCTCAGCAGGTATCTTGTTTCCTACTTCACAGAAAAAAAAAAAAAAAAAGTAGAAGCCATGAGGCAAGAACTCCCTAAACTTTCTTCTTCTAGTCTTTACTACAAACATTAATGAAAAAAAAAAGATGAAATTAAATGTACTTCAAGAATACTAATAATCACAATAGTTCAGAATAAGTGTTTGTAAAGAAAACTCTTGAAAGACCACCAAGATGAGAACAAATTACATAAAGAAATAGAAAACAATAAAAGATGAAATAATAGAAGACATATCATAAAAGTCCAGGTTACAAAATATAGAGATGCTGAAAATCAATGCAAATAGCTTAGAAACAACAATCCACTGTATGGGCACAAATAACTTTCTTAATCACAAAAAGAGCTGATTTGGGAGCCCTAGAGATTGCCAAAATGTTCAAGCAAAACCAGTGTATTAAGTTCAACTGCATACACACATACACAAATGCCCCAGAAAAAATTATTAAATTTAAAGATTAAGGAATTTTTCTAGCATCCAGAAGGAAGAAAAGAGGTTACTTTCAAAGAAATAAAATCTAGTCAATCTCACATTTCTTCTTCATGACAATAAACATTTCATAATGCAATGAAAAATTGTCTTCAAAGATTTGACAGGGGAGAGAATTATGCCCTGACGATTTTATTATAAAACATCCTCAGATTTACAAGGTTTTGGAAAATGAAACACCACAATACTTTTTTCTTCCAAAGATTTCTATGTGGTCAGATGACTCAAACAAGAACAAGCCCAAGAACTGAGGAGTCACAGTGGAAACAGACTGACGGTGAATATGAAAGCGAGCTAAAGATCACAAATAAGGTGAAGGGAGAAAATAAACACTCACTTGAGTCAGAAACGTTCCAGTTTTACAAAATACCACATGGAATTTATCCAGTTTCTTAAGCTTACACTATTAATATAAGATGAAGCTAGTATTTATATCCAGATCTTTCAGCTCCCAGAAGGCAAAGGAAATGAAATTACTATTTTTGAGAGGGGGTTTGAACCAATTCCTAAATAACTGTCACCATGCTATCAAAACACTACAAATGAGAAAACAGAAATGTTGATAGTAATTTAGTATACATATAGATGTATAATTTAGTATGTATATATATGTAGCATGTATATATATATACACACATATATATATGGGATTTGCAGTGCTAGGTTGAATAAATGAAGATAAGCAAAAGAAAAAAAATGCAGGCCAAGGAAAGTTATAATCATTTCTTACAAAATGGGTTTTAAATTATTTTTATTTGTAATTTAATTATATAATTGTGCATTATGTACATTTGCCCATAATGATATCATTAAAAGAATTAAAATCAATAAATTTCTGACAAATCAATGCAAAAGATAAAGGAAGCAGTCTGTATAACAAAAAAGAAAACAAGAAAAAGATGGCAGCCTGAATAACCTATTTGTGACTAAATTTATTGTATTCGTGTATCCTTATTTTACTTGATGTCTCATTTAGAAGTTTGAGCTCTCCTATCTCTTTGGTTGCTCTTTCTCAACTTCCTTTGCCAATTTTGCTTCTTATACCCAATTAAATGTTGAATGTTTTAGTCCATCCAGGCTGCTATAACAAAATATCATAGTCTGGGAGGCTTGCAAACAGAAATTTATTTGTCATAGTTCCAGAAGCTGAGAAGTCCATGATTAAGGCAGGTTTGATGTTTGGAGAAAGCCCGCTTTCTGGTTTCTAAATAGCACTTTCTTGCTATGCTCTCCCATGATGGAAGAGGCTAGCTAGATCTGTGGTGTCTCTTTCTTAAGGGTGCTAATTCTATTCATGAGAGCTCTATCCTCATGACCTAATTACCACCCCAAAGTCACACCTCCTAATACCATCACCTTGAGAGTTAGGATTTCAACATACAAATTTTGGGGAAAACAAACATTCTCGCCATAGCTTTTGAGAACATCAAGGCTTGGCCTAAGGCCCTTTTACCTCCTTGACAGTCTTATCTTTAAAAAATTACTCTTTTCCACCTACTGTATCTGTCAATGACCACCAGTTTTATATCTCCTAATATAAATTTGTCTACTCAAAATGTATTCTTTAAGATTTTCCAGCCCTCTCAAACTCAGTATGATAAAAACTGAACATCTTCTATCCCTGCCTCCCCAAATCAGGATTCTTATCCAATGTTTCTAACCTCATTAAAACTCACCACTATATCCCCTCAGCTGCTCGAGTCATAACTTAAGAATGGTCCCGGGCCTCTGTCTCTTCTTCAACACACTCCCTTTACCCCATCTATTCCAATTAGTCTTACTGATTCTTTTTCCTCTAAATCTAGGTGTATCCATTTAACTCCAAATTGCCAAAACTGTTTTAGTGCAGGTCATGATCGTCAGTCATTCCAGGTCATGTAAACCTTTCTAGCTGGTCTCCCTTTGCCCATCTTTATTTCCTTCCAAACCATTCTCTATTAAAGTTGAATTTTTATAAAGGCTAGTATCAGAATGTCATTCTTTTCTTTAAAATTCTCCATACTTTTAAAACAGAATCACCATATGTCGCCATTTATGCTCATGTCCAGGCATAATTATTAATAGTGCCTCCTGTCTTTCTCAAAAGTATCCCAGCTTATGTGAGAAATAATATAGTCACTGTTCTTCTGAGGGCTTTCCTGACCTGCACAGCTTCTCTGACTTCCTCTCCAGACTCACGTCATCGACTCCCCACCTTGCCACCTATACTTTCAACATGGCCAACTCTCTCTCTCTCTCTTCTTTTCTTTCCTTTTGGCTCTAGCCAGTTACCTATGAACAGATAAGAAATAAAAACCAAAACCAAAAATTTAATCTTGTTTTTTACTGGGTGACTCATACTCACCCTCCACATTTTAGAAAAAAAAATGTACTTGCTTTAACTTTCCCCTAGTCCTTAGACTTAGAATTTCCTGCTAGGTCTTTCATAACACATATTACCTCCCTACTATGAACAACAGTTTATTGTATCATAACAATTTATTGTGAATTTTTTCTATAATTCTCAGTGGAATACAAAAGATATCAAGACTGGGTCTTTTTTTTTATCATTTTATCCTCAGTTCTCAGTCACCAACAGTTAATAAATATTCCTAAAAGTCATAAAAATGTTAGTACATTCTTGAAAGTCATAAAAGAATTAAAAGAATACCAGTCATAACAACTTAGACCATCTTTCAAAACTCTTCCTCATACATAAGTAATTTTTTCCCATTGGCTTAGAGCATTTTAACTAAAAAGTCTATATCATTTGAAGGAGAATATTTCTTTAAAAAAAAGGCAACACATTATGTGCTTGGAGCATGCCAAAAGTTTTGCTTCTCTCCTATTGGCTATATTTTTATAGTTAAATATCTTCTAAGGTAAATTGCCTTTGTAGCAGATCTCTAAATCTTGAAAGGCTTTAAAAGACGACTTCCTATTTTCCTTCTTAGAAAATTGCAGCTGCATAGTGTTGGCAACCAGGCACACTACATTCTTCATCTCTTCTCATTTTCTCTCAAGCAGCTGTGGGTATTTTCTCACAGGACTTCCTTTCATTCCCTTCTCCTTTCATGATCACCCTTCTGAAATTCTGTTGCTGGTAACAATCACAGGCTGCAAGTACTTTGTGGAGATATGTGTACTTGTCCATTGGCAAGGCTTCCGAAGCACATGAGGACCTGCCAAATGTGTAGATTGGGAGGCTAATTACAGCCAGTGGGTAGCTATGAAACCCTTTCTTCCTCTGTGTCTCGATTCAGTCTCTCGTCTGGTTCAGATTTCAGTGTGATATTTCACCCTCCTGCCCCTTCATTCTGTGGCTGGAGTGTTAAGTGTTGATGAGATAATTCTTGGATCAAATCCAAGGAGTGCTTTAAAAATTTAATGTATGTGGGTAATGAATAATGATCTCACACTGTGTATGACCCAGAGTACTTGAGTGTGTCGTGTTACTAAATTACCCTTAGGTAACCATGACTGTGTCTGGGTGGTCACTAGTAGCGAAGGAAGGTGAAGGGTGTCTCTGAGTGTGTGTGGTGGAGGTAGATGAGGGCAGAAGGGAGTGGTCTGTCGCATCAGTCTCAACATATTCATACTCTTAATTGGCCTGTCAGTTACACAGTTTTTATATATCTATGTGAAAGCATTTGATTTTATAGGTACGTATTTTACTGTTCCTGAAACTAGTATAATTTCTATTAAAAGTCTGAAATAGGTTTAGTACTTGTGCGGCTTTCAAAACAAAAAGGTTTATAAAATATCTAATATTTTTCAAGCTTATCCAAATATCTGCAATGTTCATTTGGAAAGGACTTTCATTAATAATTCATTATTTTCTTGAATGGAATGTACGTATAAGATGAACTCTTTATGGGAAAGCAATACTGAAAAGCAGAGTTAATATGATAGAAAGCTTCTGTAACAATAACTGAAGATTTTTCCACCTTCTAAATGGTTCTACAAGTCCAAGGGATTAGGAGAGGCCTGCAGAAAAAATGTAAATGGAAACTTTTTATACTTTTACAGTGTATACAGAATCCTCAAAATATAAATCACTGAGTCTGATCTCTTGTCTTTGAGTTTGGGTACACTCCTACATGAAAATTAAAATAGCAAATCTACCCAAGGAAACATTTATGCCGAATACACAGATAGAACTCAAACCTAAGACTCTTGAATATTGTTTAATGTGCAACAACCATTAATTAACACAATTGTGTTGTCTACTCTGACATAGGAAGTCTTAACAACGATGAATAGGAGACAGTTCTTGTCTGAAAGAACTCACCTTCTCTTGAGGAAGACAGACACAAATAGTGATGTGCCAGCAGGGCATATGTAGTATTAGGCATAAATTTTGAGAATACGAAGACAGAGGAGATACAACAAAACCAGTCTCGGTGTTCAGGGAAAGTTTCCTGTTAGAGGAAACACATGCATGAGCAAAGACTTAAGAAGTGCAAACAAGACATGGCACATAAGCAATTAGTAGTGATGGGCTGAAGAAAGTAAAAGATAACAGAGGATCTTTCATGACATGAAGAAAAGCTAGGACTTGATTCTGTACTGATTGAGTACCATTGATAGATTTTTTTGTATTATTATACTTTAAGTTCTAGGGTACATGTGCATAACATGCAGGCTTGTTACAGAGGTATACATGTGCCAGGTTGGTGTGCTGCACCCATTAACTCGTCATTTACATTAGGTATATCTCCTAATGCTATCCCTCCCCCCTCCCCCCACCTCCCACCCCACGACAGGCCCCAGTGTGTGATGTTCCCCTTCTTGTGTCCTAGTGTTCTCATTGTTCAATTCCCACCTATGAGTGAAAACATGTGGTGTTTGGTTTTCTGTCCCTGAGATAGTTTGCTGAGAATGATGGTTTGCAGCTTCACCTATGTCCCTACAAAGGACATGAACTCATGAGTTTTTATGGCTGCATAGTATTCCATAGTGTATATGTGCCAGATTTTCTTAATCTAGTCTATCATTGATGGACATTTAGGTTGGTTCCAAGTCTTCGCTATTGTGAATAGTGCTGCAATAAACATATGTGTGCATGTGTCTTCATAGCAGCATGACTTAACAATCCTTTGGGTATATACCCAGTAATGGGATGACTGGGTCAAATGGATTTCTAGTTCTAGATCCTTGAGGAATCGCCACACTGTCTTCCACAATGGTTGAACTAATTTACACTCCCACCAACAGTGTAAAAATGTTCCTATTTCCCCACATCCTCTCCAGCACCTGTTGTTTCCTGACTTTTGAATGATTGCCATTCTAACTGGTGTGAGATGGTATCTCATTGTGGTTTTGATTTGCATTTCTGATGGCCAGTAATGATGAACATTTTTTCATGTGTCTGTTGGCTGCATAAATATCTTCTTTTGAGAAGTGTCTGTTCATATCCTTTGCCCACTTTTTGATGAGGTTGTTTTTTTCTTGTATATTTGTTTAAGTTCTTTGTGGATTCTGGATATGAGCCCGTTGTCAGATGAGTAGATTGCAAAAATTGTCTCCCATTCTGTAGGTGCCTGTTCACTCTGATGGTAGTTTCTTTTGCTGTGCAGAAGCTCTTTAGTTTAATTAGATCCCATTTATCAATTTTGGCTTTTGTTGCCATTGCTTTTGGTGTTTTAGACATGAAGTCCTTGCCCATGCCTGTGTCCTGAATGGTATTGCCTAGTTTTCTTCTAGGGTTTTTATGGTTTTAGGTCTAACATTATAGATTTTAAGCAGAAGGAGGTGGACTGTGAGGTCATGTTACAGTCTATCAGCCACCCAAGTAGCATTGAATTAAGAGATTACTGTAATGATCCAGGTGACAGATGATAAGGGCTAGAGCGAGGATGATGATAGCAAGGATGTAGAAGATAGAGAAGACTAAATAAAGACTTCAGGGAAAGAATAGGTAGGACTTGAAATTGGCCATGAGGCTGAGAATGATGGGGAAGTAAGGATGACTCCAAATTGGTGATGTGATGGATAGTAAAACTATGAACTGGGATGGAAGATACCAAAATAAGAGTATACATATTTAGAAGGAGCTACTGAATTCAGGCTTATTCATATTGAGTTTCAGGTGCTTATGGAAATGTCCAGTTAAGAATATAACAAAAATGCTGAGTGAAACTATTCAATAAGTAGTTAATTTAGTCCATCTGATACAGGCTAGAGAGTTGGGAGTCATGGGCCTATGAGTGACTTCCAAAACTTAAATTATATAGGATCACTAGAGACAGAATTCTGAACTTCAACATGTAAGAAACAGATGGAATAAAAAGAAGCTGAGAGACTAACATGAAAAGAAAACCATATTGCCACTTTTCTGGGACTACTTCGTAAATACATGGATAAATATGAAGTCAATTACTCAACTTTAGACTTTATTTAAAATATGTTTAATCCACATGTCTCAGTTTTAAAATGTGTAATACAATAGCAAGTTACTGGCTTTATAAAGGATTTTATGCTCATGTGGAAATCTGAACTGAGAACACTTTTGTTAGAATTACTTGCTGATGCCATTTAAGAGACTGATACTTCACATTCAAGCAAGTCTGAGTGCATGGATCTAACAGTTCCTGGCTTTAGAAAGAGTTCTCTATGTGTGTAAAAACCTAAGAACTAATTTGTTTTCCATTAAAAGTTGTGCTTTCTTCTCTTTACAGAAAAGTCCAAAATGAGATTTAGAAGACTACTGCTGTGCGAAGAAGCCAAGTTATCACTGAAATAGATGGAGCAAAAGAATTTAACAATGCTTTCACAGCTGAGTATTTAATCCCATAGAGAGATGATGGTTCTGATTATAAAGAGATAATGACTCAGAATGTATGAGAAGGGAATTTGAATTTCTAAGAAAAAATGTTTGACAATGAGAAAACTGCAAATTCTGTGAGAAACAATGTTTTAAGTGCCTGATAATAAGGTGTTTCTTAAGACGAGACGGAAAGGACATACTTCCCTCCTTATCTAGGTATAGATGTTACTCACTTGCAAGATTGAGATATTAATTAAATTTGAGCATGCTGGGTAGAGGAAAGGCCAAGAAGATACCTTACAGATGGCCATAAATTACCACTAGAGTCTGAGCTAGAATCTGAGGTTAGAAAGTTTGTCTGTTTTGTTCTCTAATATATCCCAAGCACTTAAAACAATATGATACCTACCAGGCACTCAATGAATTTTTATTGACTAAATGGTCAGTTTAACAAAGTCTAAAGTCTTAATTTTATCAGCACATCTATAGTATATCCATGTCTTAGGGGTTTACTTCAGCAATTCAAGAGAGAGTGATATCAAAGAAGAATGATCATTTATTAATTTGGAAGAGAAAAATTATCATAGGAATAATCAAATGTGCAACATTAACATAAATAACTTTGTGGTCTAGCTAAGTACAAAGCTAAGTCATACCCAGAAATAAATTTTAAAATTTACAATGAGAAATATAACTTTCCTACGAATCCCAATGTTAATGTGTGTCTGAAGAGCAAATTAAACCCCTGTAAAAATCAAACGGGAACCAACATTAAATGAAAATAAACATGTAATCCTTAAAAGAAAATAACTTTAAAAGTCAATCTTAGTGGAACCTGATAAGTAGGCTGTTGTAGTCATCTCAAAACAGGACAGAATACTAAAGTTCAGTGTCTATAATCTCCTTCATTCTGCAACACACATGTTGGCTTTGCCAAGGATACAGAATACAGAAAGTGCATTTACGAAAGTTTCCCTCAACCATGGACTTCCTTGAAGAACAGACTTCAGTCTATATGCCTATCCCTTTTAAATTCCTAGCTGAAAAATCTCCACCCACTGCACCGCCCTCTAATAAATCTCTTCTTTGTTTAGATAACTTGATAAATTAAATTATGCAAAAGCAAACTATTAAATCTTTTTCCAATTTTACTTTGCACATTCTACTGTGATTAATTATGTGTTGATCTTACCTTTTAACCTTCAAAAACAATTCCTATTATTCCCAATTCTAAAGTTTGGTGGAATACCTCACTAACAAATATAATTTATTGTATGTGTCTATATAATCATATTTTAGTTAGTTCTTTGGTATCCATACAAGGTAGGTATTGCACAGCATGATATGTAAAATTCTAAGTAGTTACGAAGTAACAAGCTTTGGGTGGGCACACAAAGTCAACAACTTCTGAGCAATGGAGAAAGATTTTTATTAAAGTACTCAACTTATATATTTTACTTTTGCAAAAAAAAAAAATCAAAATGGTCCATTTTACTAGTCTCAGGATTGCTACTCAGTGCAAAGAGGGAGTTCAGAGAGGAAACACTGTTGCATAGCGTGTACTTGAGAATCCCATAGTTGTTTCATGACTGGGCATTTATTTGTAAAGGCAGATTGAGAACAATACCAACAATGAAAGCAATAGACAAAGATATGAATTGATGTATGTCTTAACCTGACTGACTGTATGGAGTAATTGACTGCTCTGCAGTTCATTAAAAAATAAAATTATTTCAGTAATTAATTCTGAAATGCAGAATAATTGAATTGTACAAAATGAAAATGATGAAAAGAAAAACAGAATCTATGGCAGCAAGGTAGAAAAATTTCCTTCAGTCAAATCAAATTAAGGGGTTCAACAAGAGAGAAATGATGATTATTGAATTTTTTAAATTATATTTTTATACATTGTTATAAACTTTATAAGGTTCATTCCACATTCCAACTACTAAAAACTGTAACATCAACCAAAATATTCAGAAATCTCATTGATAAAGAGAAAAGACAAGATAATTTGGCTAGTTCATTTCCTTTCAAAAATTCAAAATATTACTTGTGAGTGAAATAAAATAATGGGACAAGAATTACATAACTAACTGTGGGGTCATGTTTTTCCTCATTGCTACGCCTTGATCTGGGCTATGTGGACACAAAGCAGAATAATTATGCAAATACCACCACAAAGTCCATGCTATATTTCTAAGCATTGTGCTTTACTTGTAGATGAAGCTTTGGAAACTTGGTTTAGAAAAATAGGTAGTCACATTTATTACTTTAGAACAATACCAGAAGCTATTATAACAGAGTTTTAGAAATTGAAAATGCAAAATGAAAGATACAGCAACTTGGCTGCTGACTTTGAAGCTAAAGAAAGGGGCTGTGAACCAAGGAATGTAGGCAACATTTAGGGGCTAGAAAAAGGTAAGCAGATAGAGTCTTTCCTAGGGCATCCAGAAGAAATGAAGACTTGCCCACACCTTGATTTTGATCCAGTGAAACTCATTGCAGAATTATAGACCTTCATAGCCGCAAGATAATTTGTGTTGTTTTAAGCCACTATCTTTGGGATGATTTGTTATGGCTGCAATAAAAAACTAATAACCTGTCATTTTTTCTGCAAATATCTTTTGCAGTTTGACATTTTTATTTTGCTAATTGTGTCATTTTTCTATGACAAAGTTTTACAATTTTTATATAATCCAGTAGATCACTGTTGTCCCATACACTAATAGAGTTTGAATGATATGAAAGTTTTCCCCATGCTCAGAATATAGGGGAATTCACACATGATTTTATTTTCTAGTACTTGTATGGTTCTCTTCTTAAGTTTAAACTCCTGATCAATGCCAAATTTATCTTGGTATATGGTATAAAGAATGAATCCAATATTTTCTTTGTCTATAAGGCTATTCCTTTTTTATATTTAATAATTTTTTCTTCTCCTTGATTTGTTTTGCTACCTATAGCATATTCAAAGTTTCCATAGATAATTGGTTCTGTTTCTGGATTTTATATTTTTTGTTCCATTCGTCTGCTTAGCATGAGCCAATACCAAATGGTTTTAATTATATAGGTTTTTACATTAGATTTTTTAATGCCTGTATGCCCAGATCCCTTCATAACCCTTTTGTATTAGTGCTTTCTTAGCTATTTATATTTATTCTTCCAAACAAATTTCATAGTCAACACTTACATTTAAAAAAAGAATACTATTTCTACTGGGATTGTATTTTATTTGTAAATTAGCTTGGGGAGAACTGACATTTTTATGATGCTAGATATTACTATCCAAGAACATGGTGCATCTTTCCATTTCTCCAAGTCTACTCATAATTTTCAGGAATGTGATTTAGTTTCTTGACAGATATACTGGATTTTCCTTAAGTTTACACGTAGATTTTTTTCTTATTATGGTAAATCAAACTTTCAATTTCATATTTTCTATCTTGTATTTGTATTGTAACTTGTATGTTTTCATATATAATTTTCTAAACTGCTACTTTATTAAATTGTTTTTATTTTTCCATTAGTTCTTTGGGGTTTCCAGGCATATATGCATGTATCTGTAAATAGAAGAAATTAGAACTTTTTTAGAAACTACTAATTGCTTTACCTAATGCGCAAATAATTCCAACAGTGTGCTAAATAGTACAGATAATGAACATTCTTGTCTTTTTCTTTAGTGCAGAAATATCTATGGATTCCATGTCAAGTAAGAAACTAGCTTTGGGGCTGAGATTATTTTTATATTCCAAACTACATGCTCTAGCCATCTATCTCTAGCTATTTATGTTTATCTATTGATCTAGTCACGTAAGAAATTTTACACCCCAATTCCTGTCTTATGGAGTGTTTTTAAGAAGACTGGGTGCTGAATTTTATCAAATGTACTTTCTTCAAAAATGAAGATGAGCATGTGATTCTGAATTTCTCAAGTAAATCTTATTTGGTCATGACGTACTATTTTTTAGATTTGCTAATAGACTGTATATTAATATTTAAGTTTTTTACATTTATATGCACAAGAGACATTGGCCGATAGGTTTTTTTCATTGGCGAATTTTAATTAATGTATTTACTTCATGAAATTAGCTGGAATGTATTTTTGCTTTTCCTATTCTCTGCAATTGTTTGAACAGCATTCACATTATTTAATCTTGTAACGTTTTATAGAATACTGCAGTAAAGTCACATGACTCTGGTGCTTTTATGTGGAATAACTCTAAATACATTCTCTATTTATTCTATTGCGATTGATCTGTTTTAGATTGGTTATCCCTACTGGGATCAATTTTGGTATGTCTGAAATATCAGTTTAATCTAGGTTTTCAAATAGAGTTATAGAATGTCTCTTAAGACTTGCTTAAATTAACTCTTTTGATGACTATGTCCCAATTTGTGATTGCTAATTTTGTGTGTCTGGTTTTTTTTTTTTTTTCCTTTTATTTGTTCTAAGTTTAGCCAGTGGTTTTTCAATTTTGTTACTTTTCTAGTTTACTGATTTTCCATTTCCTAACTTGTTAAATACTGTTTTTTTAACCTTTATTAAACTGTCTTCTACTTTTCTTTGCTTTAGTCACTGTTTTTCTAGATTTTGAGTTGAGGATTTAACTTATATTATAGTTTTTATTGGTACAATTATTTCATTTTAAAAATTTACTAATTTTCTTAGCTGTATCCCCAAAATGCTGATGTCATATTGTTCTTACCTTCATTTCTAAAATCTCCTTCATTTTTTACTTTGAAATTGCCCTTTAGTCATTGACAATGTATTTCTTCCTCTAGGTAAATTTTAATTTTTTGATAGTAATTTTTAGATTTACTGTCTTATAGTAAGCGACTGCCTTTGGGTTGTTTCTGTTGTTTTAATTGGTTGAGGTTTTCTGTGAAAGGAAGATATATTATTTATTAACACAGTTCGGTATTTGTATTTATCTATTAGAATTATTTTATTTTGTCATCATTATCTTGGTTTTTTTGTCCATTCCACCCATCTTTGAAGGAGTTATGTAAGTTAAAATCTCCCTTTATTGGTGTGTCTTTCTATGTGCATCTTCTGTTGCTTCTGCTTTAGGAAGTTTGCTAGAATATTATTACATAATTTTAAAAAATTTTTATTTGTACCCCAGACATTAAAAAGTATTCTTTCTTATGTCTTTTAAACCATTTTGGACTGGGTTCTACCTAATTTGATATCAATTTCATGAGCCTTGCTTTCATTCCATTTGCAATTGCCTTTCATGTATTATTGTCCTCTCATTTTAATTCTTTGTAATCTCTGTTTTTGTTTGTCTCATACAAGCATATTTAAGCAGTTAATCAGTTAAATGCTAATTTTTGGACAATCTAAAACTGTCTTTTAATATATTTAGATTTTTTGAGATTCAATTAAAACTTATTGCTATGACTGATGTTTTATTCTTAATTTTCTCACATTCTGTTATATTTGAATATGTCTCCATACATATAGCCTTTCCCTGTGTGCTCTTTTATGTTTGCTTCTGTTTTCCTTCTTTTTACTCCTTCTTGCCATCACCCTCCTTTCTCCTTTTCTTTTCTTTTACTCTTCCTTTCCCCCGTTCTTTCTTCTTGTTAATATCATTATATAATAACCTTTTTTAGGCTACCATCTATTTATCCCATTCTATGGGCAAAATTATCATTAATAACTTCTTCTACTCCTTTTACTTTTTCTCCCCCAGCATCCTATGTTAAGTATATTCTTTTACTACCATTAATACTGATTAGTGATTAGAAAGTCTATTTAAATTTTCTTGTTTTTTTCTCCTCACCCTCTATTTTTGATAGTTATATTATAGCTATATAATCAAAGCAAACCACCATTACATACCATGATACACTATCTTCCTTATAACCATCATGTAGCATTGATTTACAGAATAATATAGGTTTAACATTTATAACTATCTTAATTTTGATGTCTCTCCAGGCTTTTTTGTTGTATAAAGTTTACTATTATTATATCTTCCAGGAAATACTCATAGGAGCAATAATTTCTGAATCTTTACATATTCACAAAATTTGAGTTGTTTATTTGCTTGCTATTGAGTGGTTTTTACTTCCGTAAATATTTTGATTATTAATCTTTTATCAGATGTGTGGTTTGCAAATATTTTCTTCCACTCCATAGGTTGTCTCTTCTGAGTCTTAATATGTATTGCACATATTCCTAAACCATTCCAAACTCGCACTCTAAGCAGAATCAGATTACTCTACACAGCAGAATAGAGAACTTTTCATTGGTTCAGGCCACAAATAGCATTTCTAGTTACAAAAAGCCATTGCTTCTGTATTGCAATAGAAAATAACAGATTGGCTGCATAGACTACCAGGTATGTCTGCTTTACCTTGATAATTGAAACCCTGCCATCAAGCAAAACTATATCCTTTGGTGTTACACTGGTTTGGGATCTGGTCAATTAAAATTTGTATGTTTAATTCCCTTAACATACACCTGCAATATCATGAAGGCAACACAGGTGTAACTTCGGAAGTCTGATATTTGTAGCTCACCTATCAAAGCTCAGTTAAAGTATTTCAGGCCGGGCGCGGTGGCTCACGCCTGTAATCCCAGCACTTTGGGAGGCCGAGGCGGGCGGATCACGAGGTCAGGAGATCGAGACCATCCTGGCTAACACGGTGAAACCCAGTCTTTACTAAAAATACAAAAAAAATTACCCGGGCGTGGTGGCCGGCGCCTGTAGTCCCAGCTACTCGGGAGGCTGAGGCAGGAGAAGGGCGTGAACTCAGGAGGCAGAGCTTGCAGTGAGCCGAGATCGCGCCACTGCACTTCAGCCTGGGCGACAGAGCAAGACCCCGCCTCAAAAAAAAAAAAAAAAAAAAAAAAGCATTTCAAATTAAACTTTTTTTGCACTCCTGACTGCCTCTTTCAGTCTGAAGAACAACAAAGTGCACAGGAGTTAGAATGATTTTTACAAAGGACCCCAGTACTGTTGTGGATTGGGGAGGAAAGTGAACAGTAGAGAAACAAAACCAAAAAAATGATTTGTTACCATTTAAAAATGCTGCTGGATTTGCCATCGGAGTGGCAGTGCAGCTTCATATATGCAAACACAAGCCTCTTTTAAGAAGAATCTTTGTGTCTGAACAGAAAGCATTTTGTCTTCGCAGGCAGGAAAACTAATGCAGGGCTTACCCAGAGATATGTTTTTCACCATGTGGCCAGGACAATAAACATGGGGCTTTTGATCTGTGGGGCAATAGGAGCTGAGCTGGAGTTCTAAAAGGAGAAAAATGGGAAACAAATCTGCCAGGGGTGAGTGTGTGCCCTTGGGGTACTTTTGCATGTCTAAAGTTCACCAAGGAAAGCAAGAGAGATTTCAAATAAACATGTCTAAAGGGGTCATAAAAAACTTAACCAGTGTGATTGCTTAAATCCCAATGTCAAAACACAGAAATGCATGGCCTACATCACATGAAACTTCTTTGGCCCCAGGTTTATAAATTAAACCTCTTTCAAACTCCTGTTTTTACAAACATAAATTTATAAATGCCTTTCCTCCTTACCACCATCTTCAAACTATGAATAACAGCAAAATTTTCTGTTACTGCAGGTGAAATAGTTTTGTAACTAACATGGGGGCAACAAGGATATTCATAATGAATCTTTTCTAGTTTTCACGAGGACACAATTGTACACCATTGTCATAATATCGGTGTCCTTTTAACTTGTTCTTTAAAAGGTTATCCAAGAAATCATTGCAATTTACTATGTTACATGCTACCTTCATTTTCAAATCAGAATGCCTAAGTGAAGCACAGTGTATTTCAGCAATGTTGAAATAGAGTGCTGTTATTAGAAAATGTGAGTGGGTTGAAGTGGGACTCCCTGTGAAGTTAACTTGGCAGAGTTAGAGTTCCTGGCTCAACCTAATATTAAAAGTGAGTCATCAGTTTACCTTCACAGCAGGGTCTTCACTTTGTACTTCTCATTCTGAGCGACTCAACAGTGGGGCCAAATATTCAAGGTTAGTTTCTATAATTAGTAATCAAGTGAAGAAAATCCCTTGTTTGAGATTTTATTATTCATAAATTCCTAAATATCACTAATAAATAATATGACAAATAAGAATCTACCTCATAGAAACTTAGTTTGCACATTCAGTGGGACTTATCTCTAGTAGAGGCCAAAGGTGTCTCTGTTCACATGAAAGAGTTTTTTACCCTTTATGTCCATTAAGATAAATTTGAAAGGCAACAGTTTCATGCATTTCTGCTCCTATGTAAGCCAACATTTTTGGAAGAAAAAATTCAGTAATTACTGTGTGCTCATATAAAGATACACATTACAGCTATCATGACTTTGTAATACTTCTGGTTTTAATAAAGAACAAAGAAAAAATGTTTTAAAGATGATTTTCTTACTTTCAGAATTTGAGTGCAATTTACTTTACCTTTTATTTAATACACTAAATGTAAGAGATACAGCATGGTATTTAATCCAGACTCAGTAAATACTTATTTTTCAATATAGCCTTAAAATGTCTTGGTAAAACAACATATTTCCTACTCCTTACCAGAGCATGCCTATTCAAAAGTGAAATAACATGTATTATCTTTAAAAATATATAACATTGACAATTTTTAAAAGGTTAGTATAAGTTCCCTGGTAGCATTTTAAAAAGATTGTGCATTTTGAGTTTTTGTTCACACATTATGTATATATATAATCTCCCATACCCATACACACATATATTTGAAACATACTTTCTTAAAATAGCAGAGAAAACCCTTCATAAGTTAGAGCTCACCTGAATTTCCAGCATGGCCCAAATGATTTGCAGTCATGAACTCCAGCTACAGAAATCTAATCTGCAACAGGCTTTCTCAGGCTTTGCATCTGTGCACACTGGCTCACCCTCCAGGACTACCTTCATCACTCTTCTACCTGGGACCCTGATACATATCTTTAAAACCCTGTTCAAGCATTATCATGATGCTTTTTCGATCCATCAACACATATTATAATATTAATTACAATGTATTTTCATTAGTTGCTAAAACTTTTTTTTTTTTTTTTTTTTTTTTGAGACGGAGTCTCACCCTGTTGCCCAGGTTGGAGTGCAGTGGCGCGATCTCGGCTCACTGCAAGCTCCGCCTCCAGGGTTCACGCCATTCTCCTGCCTCAGCCTCCCTAGTAGCTGGGACTACAGGCGCCAGCCACCATGCCCAGCTAATTTTTTCTATTTTTTAGTAGAGACGGGGTTTCACCGTGTTAGCCAGGATGGTCTCCATCTCCTGACCTCCTGATCCGCCCGCCTCAGCCTCCCAAAGTGCTGGGATTACGCGTCCGGCGAGTTGCTAAAACTTCTGCCTCCAGCACAATACTTCTAGAATAAATGGCTTCAGTATGTCCTTGTCTCTGTCCATTCTATTTCCTGCCCTTCACCATTAAGAAACACTGAATATCCCATAAGAGATGTTCTATGCTGGTACATGGGGACAGTAAGCTTATACATCCCTCAATTTCCTGTGAGACATCTTGCAGTGCTTGATTTTGCACTCCATCTATTCCTTGCTATCTAACTGAACATCTCATATGATCCCCTACCAACTTTTTAAATTCCCACCATCAAAAAAAAAAAAAAAATCCTATTGGCCCTTCTATTGAGATTGAGTTAAATATATAAATGTTAAGTGGAACCTGGTGTCTTTACTTGATAACACTTGTCAATCAGTAAGTTCTGTGTCCATTCATTCTAGTCTTCCTAGAATTTCCTCATTAAAGTTTTGAAGTTTCTTCATATAGGTCCTACGTATTTCTTGTTAAAATTATTCCTAGTTATTTTATATTTTTGTTTTATTTTCATTTTGAATTGTATCTTGTTAGCTTTATATTTTTAGTCAAGTTTTGGCAGTTAATGGTTGAATGTTGAGTATTTTAACTTATATGTAATTTTTATTAGTTCTGACAGATTGTTAGCTTATTTGATTGAATTATCTAGGTAGACAGCCCTATACATCACAATGATTTTGTGTACTCTTTTTCCATATGTATGCCTCTTTTTGTCTGCTTTATTGTATTACTTATAAATTCTAATACTACTAAAATTAGGTTTGATATTAGATGGCCTAAACTTTTAATATGTTTTTGAATATTTAGAATTTATATTTTCATAGAATTTTATTGTATTTACCAAATTAGTATTCATATTACATTACAGTACTTTCAGATATATTTAAAAATCTCTTTGAATATGAAGTTCTGTTATTTTTCTGAGTTTTTCTTTTACCTCATTATCTCAGTTTTCCTGAATAATCAGTCATTCCAATATTTATCAATTTATAATTTCCATCTTTATCTTAATAATCCTTCTTCCCACTCAGTCTAGTTTGTTCTGCTGTTCTTCCTCCATCTTCTTGAGTTTAACGTTTAGTTTATTTTTACTTTTTTCTTATTTGTGGAAGAAAAGATTTAGAGTTAAGATTTTTTAAGATTTTAACACTGATGAGAGGTAGTCTAACAGCTCGTATGGCTTTGATACAGTAGGTTCTAAATGTTGTGAATTCCTAATTGTTCTCTGATTTTTATTTGTTCTAAAATTTATGAAGGAGAGTGTTTTTGTTTTGTTTGCAATCTGAAGTGACAGCGACACTTATATTTGTTAATCATAGTTTATTTCATTTAATGTTTTTGATCAGGTAAGAGCTGTAAAATCTCTGCATATTTTGATGTATTATCTATGACTCAAAACATGATCTTTTTTTTCAAACTTCTCCACGACTGGGAACAACGTAAACACTATTTATAATACATAGAATACATATACATATATACATATGTATACATACATATATGTGTACATGTATATAAAACATGTAATTTACATATGTCTGATATATAACGTCATAATTCTTATATATACACATACATAACTAATAGCAACACCCATTATGGCTTGCTGTTAAAAACAAGGGCTCTGGACTTAGACTGCCTGACTTTAGATCTCCATCCCTAGTTTTATAACGGCATAACCCTCAGTTAACACTAGGGTTGTTTGAGTAATAAATATTAAACTATGTGAAGGATATAACCTAGTGCGTGATATATAAGAGGTCAGTAAATATTACCAGTAATTACTATTACTGTTTTCTGCACAATTGACTTGTCAAAGTTCAAAAGATGTGAGTTTCAATTCTCCTGAGTTGACATCAATTCGCATTTACAAATGCATAAAAAAAGAATTTATCCTTAAGGTTTAAATGATTTAAGTTTTGATATTTTGGGATTTTGAAATTATATAATTCAGCTTTTAAATATCATTGAACATTTGAGTGTATCTATATTAAAATATGTCAAGTGTAGAACATTTCTAGAAATTGTGTTAATAAATAGCTTGGTTTGTTGAGGTTACATTCATTGAAAAAAGGAGATTAAATGGACAACCAACATCTACAATTTCCTATGACTTAAGCTCTGCCTTGGAAAAAAGATTTAAACAGACATCTGTATAATTTTAGTTTTAGTTTTTTATATTAATAGCTCACCAGCATCAAGAACAACTTTATTTTATGAAATTATCTAGTCTAATTAAGTCACACCAGAACCTATGGGTAAAAGTCAAACTTCTGACTGAATATCTAATCCCATGTGACAGTTTGTTTCAGGAAACAACACTACATTCTGTAGAGTTTCTGGCAAGCCTTCAGTAAAGGTCACAGAAGTTAAGTGTTCCAGCAGTGAACCTAACTTTTAGTAACCTTCAAAGGACTTCTCCAGGTTTTGTCCTGTACATTACAACAGAGAATATCAAAGGCATCCCTTAAAATATTTTTGCAGCTAATTTTGACCACCTTTCCATTTGAGGCATTCAAATACTATTAAACTTTAGGCTAGTTTAACCTGTACTGAGTATAAAAAGATAAACGCATAAATGGTAACAAATTGTATTTCTTTCTTTTTCGTCTACCAACTATACCCTTTCTTCCAACTTTAGTCTGAGAAAGAATAAGAGCCTTATTTGTTCTAATCTGTTTCATATTTTTTCAAAGTATATTTTTTAACTTGGAATTTTTTGAACTGTAGCAGACTTACAGATAAATGCACTTCTCACAAGTGTATAACTTGATATATTTTAATAAACCATACACACCCATGTAATCAGCAGCCAGGTCAATAAACATTTCCAGGACCTTTAAGCTCTTTCGTGCCTCTTCCAGTCACAGTCCGTGACCTATCCCCCAAGAGTATCCACTTTCTCCAATTTTACCAGGACAGATTAGCTCTGTTTTATAACTTTAAATTTTCCATGTAATCAAATGGTATGTACTCTTTTGCTCTTCATTATGTTGGTGAGATTGAAAATATTCTCCAAGTACTTGTAGAATATACATTTTCATTGCTATATAGTCTTCTGCTGTATGACTGTGGTAAATTATTTACCCATTTTGCAAAAATCAAGTATTCACATAAATGTAAGTGTATATGGACATGGTATTCTGGTCCAATCATCCCTGTGTGTATCCTTTTCCAATTCCATATTGCCTTCATTAATATAGACTTATAATAAATCCTGCTATAAGTGTTAATGTCCATTTTCTAATTGTTTTTGTTGTACGAGATTGTCTTGAATGTCTGAGATTTTGAATTTCCATATACATTTCTGAAAATCTTTCTCTCCCTTCTAAAAGAATATCTTAACTGAAATTGTTTGGAGTGTCTTGGAATTTATGGATGAATTTGAGGACAAATTGGGGAGGATCTTTACAATAATTCGTCTTTCAATCTGTGATTATGTTTTCTCTCTCAATTTTGGTATTCTTTAATTTTCTCAATAATATTTTGTAGTTTACAGTGTAAGGATATTTCCTTAGATATATTCATAGGCATTTGATGTTTCTTAATGTATTTTTAAATTGTATTAATTTTAAATTTTTTTAATATGAATATAACTGATTTTGGAATATATAATTATATACCTTAATCATGAATTTGTTTATTAAAACATATCTTTTCTATAGATTTATGTAAAGAAAAACATCAAGAGCTCTATGAATAGTGCTTTATTTCTCCCAGAAATTATACATTTTTTTAAAGAAAATCCTATCTTCATATTTGAAACATAAGAACAAGAAAATTATGAGTGTAACATGAGCCTAGTAGAGTAACACCCAGTACACCCTTTGCCCAATCCACTGTTTACATTTTGTCCCAAATGCTTTATCATTCTCTCCTCTCTTTTCTCCTTTCCTCTTCTCTTCACTCTATCTTGTGTTTGTACGTGCATATATGTATGTATACATATATTGACATACATGTATAGACATTTACATTTATACATATAGACTTATATATATGGTCAGAAACATGTCCCTATAACAACAAATACTTTAGTACATATTTTCTGAAAACAATAACTCTTTTTTTAAGTTCCGGGGTACCTCTGCAGGATGTGTGGGTTTGTTACATAATTAAATGTGTACTATGGTGATTTGCTACACCTATCAACTCATCAGCTAGATATTAAGCCCAGCATGCATTAGCTAGTTTTTCTGATTCTCTCCCTCCCCCCAACCCTCTTGATAGACCCCAGTGTGTGTTGTTCACCTTCCTGTGTCTATATGTTCACATTGTTCAGCTCCCACTTATAACTCAGAACATGGAGTGTTTGCTTCTCTGTCCCTGTGTTAATTTGCTGAGGTAATAGCTTCCAGCTCCAACCATGACCCTGCAAAGGATCATGATCTCCTTCCTTTTTACGGCTGCATAGTATTCCATGGTGTACATATACCACATTTTTTTAATCCCATGTATCATTTATGGGCATTTGGGTAGATTCTAACAAGGACATTTCCTTAATGACCACAGGAAAATAACCAACATCAGGAACTTTAATATAGTAATTACAATATTATCTAATAAATAGGACATATTCAAATGTCAATTGTCCTAATAATGTCCTTTATAGTTCATTTTTCCATTGTCCAGAATCAAAAAGTTGTTATTCATTGCCTCTGGTTATCATGTCTTTTATTGAAAGTCAAGTTTACTGGGGAATAATTTACATATGGTAAAAGTCATTGATATCAGACATCCAGCTTTATGAGTTTTAATAACTGAATACGGTTGTTTAACAACCACGAATATCAATATGTTTATTTCTGGAACTGTAAAATGTTTCCCTATAATATTTTACATGCAATCGTCTTTCCCTTCTCCAGCCTCTCATAACCACTGATTTTATTCTTGTCTCTATAGTTTTTTCATTTTTAGAATTTCTTATAAAATGAACTGTACATTATTGTATCTGACTTCTTTCAGGAAAAAAGCTATACATTGAAAAGCATAAGGTATTAATGAAAGAAATTGTAGGAGACACAAATATAAAGATATCTCATATCCATGGATTCGAAGAATTAATATTGTCAAAATGTTCATACTACTCAAAGTGATCTGCAGATTCAGTACAATCCCTATCAAAATCCCAGTGTCATTTTCACAGAAACCAGTTCTTTTGTAGATTATTTGAAATTTCCTACATAGACAATTATGTCATCTGTGAATAAAGATGTTTTTATTTCTCCCTTTTGATTTTTATGCTTTTTTTTATTGCACTGACTAGATCCCTAGCATAATGATTCAAAATGACAAAACATCTTGCCTTATTCTTGATCTTAGAAGGAAAGCATTGTCGTTCACCATTAAGTGGATATTAGCTATAGATTTTCAGTAGATCCTCTTTATCAAGTCAGAGATCCCTTCAATTAGTTGAGAGTTTTTGTCATGAATGGATATGGAATTTTTACAACTGTTTGTCTGAATCTGTTGAAATAATTATATGGGTTTTTGTCTTTAGTTTGTTGATATGGTAAATTGCATTGATTGATTTCTTACTGTTGAAACATCCTTGCATTTTGGGGGATAAATCCCATTTGGTCATGCCATGCCTTTTTAATCTCCTTTAAACTGGAAGAGTTCTGAATTCTTTGTTTTTTTTTGACATTGGAAGTTTTGACAAAGACAAAAGCCAGTTATTCTGTAGAAATCCTATTCATTTGGGTGTTTCTAATATTTCCTCATGATTAGATTCAGGCTACTCATTTTTAGAATGCCATTGATGTAACGTTGTTGCTTCTCAGTGATTCAAATTAGAATACACATATTTTCTTTCTGATTTTGGTGAGATTAACACTATCACTTGATTTAGGTAACATCTACCAGGTCTCTTCTTGATTAAATTATGTTAACTTATAATAACTAATTTGGGTGATAAATCTTGAGGCTATGTAAATATCTTACTGCTCAAATTTTAATCAACGACTTTAATCATCCACTTTTGAATTTCTAACCCCATTCTTCCTTCCATCTTCATTAAAATTTTACAATATAAAAGAACTTTCCTTTCTTCTTTATTCACTTATTTAATCAATGCATTTATAGATTCAAGTATCATTCAATTGTTTATGATCTATTACTGTTATTTGGCTTCTGTGTCCTTTTAATATATACTCTTAGTTCTTTGAACATTTCCTTAATTTATTATAGTGCAAAAAATATTTTCAGGTTCATCCTGTACTTTTCCTTTCTCAGCCCTGTAATCAGGTATTTCTCCAAGAAGCCTTGGTTCTTTTTAATGATAATAGTATTTAGAGCAGGTAGTGCACAATAGCTGTACTCTGATTGCCTAGTAAATCATTGATTCCAGGCTATCTTAATATATACATACACATGTACATATATACATACCTGTGAGATACATGTATTTATCTACATCTTCATGTATACTTGCACATATATATACATATATATACACATGTACACATAGGTGTGTGCATATATATATATATGTAATTAATTACTTCAATTAAAATCCAACAGGACAGGATTATTCTAGTCTCCCCATTTTTATATTTTTAACTTCCTTCTTTGAGTGAGAAAACTGTCTCCCATTATCAATATATGTATACATTTTTTAAGCCTAGAATATACAATAATTTTAAGATTGCAAACCCACAGTAATGTAAGCACATCAACCAATTAGTAAGTCTTTTTGAGGTTTAATTTTCATACACTGAAATGCACAATTGCTGTGTGCAATTTGATGATTTTATGAGAAAACTCTAAACTCAGTAATACCCTGGAGCTAGCTCATACTGGCTTATAAGAGCTGATTACTAATTTTCCAGAATTTAATTGTTTTAAACAGTTATTCTTAAAAATGAAATGATGTAAACTTACAACTATGTGTATAATATTGACCATAAAGACAATAAATACTCTAATGTTTCCTTCCTACTTATTATATATTACCATTGTCGATACCCTTGAGGTTATTTATGTCTATTGCATCTCTGTTGTGAAAATACTTTAATAATGTGTTATTGTGCATTTCTTCCCAATTTGTGTTCAGTGATGTCATGTTAGTAGCTTGAAATTGTCCATCGTAGGAGTATTTATACCACAGAAATGGACAAATGCTAAAAATTAGCACTTGATTCATTGTTTGCTCATTGTCTAGACTTAGAAAGTAATGGAAAAATGTTAATATAACAAACTACATTTAAAATAGGGTTGTACCTGTATCCTTTACATAGCAAATAGCACAAAAATTTGAGGTAATGCTATTTAGTATTCAAAAATTCTTCTCTTATTCAGCAAATAAGATGCTCTTGTCATTGACGAACAAATAAAAATGGATGATCAAAATACAAAATGGAGGTAATGAAAGACCAGATTTTCCTTACTCTCATCCATATCCTGGTTTCCCTCACAACTGTCATTCTTGCTAGACTGCAAGATCAGCATAAGATGCAGAGGTACTTCCCCAAATTTCATAAGGCTGGACCTTCTAAACCCTATAGGAAATCCTTTAGTCTGTCATCTACAGTTGTTCTAATTCTCTGATTAAATACCAACTGGTATGTTAGGTTATGATTTTCATCCATCTTAATGGCAACATTTTTCTGGTGAGTTGTTACCTACAGGAAATTTATGCCAATTATTTTCATCTTTAAAAAAAATAGATAGGGTCTCACTTAGTAGCCCAGGCTGAAGTGCAGTGCTACTATCACAGCTCACAGTACCCTCAAACTCCTGGGCTCAAATGATCCTCCTGCCTCAGCATCCCAAGAGGCTGGGAATATGGTCATGTGACATCACATCTGTATACATGTCTTTTAAATTTTTGTAGAAATGTGGGGTCTCGCCACATTGCCCAAGCTCGTCTTGAACTCCTGACCTCAAGCGATCCTCTCATGTCCGCATCCCAAGTAGATGGGATTACATATGTGAGTCTTTATGCTGTGCTTGACTTCAGCTTTTCTTATATAGCATCTTAGCATGTTGTTGAATATATCCCTTTTTTCATTACTGCTTTTTAATAAACTATATTTCCCGGAATTATTTTCCAGTGCTTTCCCTAAGGATTGGAGATGGATTAAGATATCTGTCCAAACTTCACAAATATAAGAGCTCTCTTCTGTTGCTACCAGATGACCCACGGTCTTAAAATGAGGTTCCTCTATGTAACCATTTCTCCTCTGAATCTCAGAACTTAATCTAGTAGAGGAGAGTTTATACCACCAGTTTTAAGTTTTACTATTTTCTTTACAAACTGCATCCAGGTTACTGTTATCAAGGGACACACAGCCTTTGTCTTCCAAGATGATGGCATCACAGTTACGTGTATTTGGCTAGTGCTTTTGAAATTAGCAACTTCCTTGCCTCACCGAGTACTTCCTATGCCTTCTTCCTCCATCTCGCTGTGCCAGGGTCATGTTAGGTCTCAGCCTTGCTGATAGCATCTCTACCCTAGAGTGGGTTCTCTTTTTCTAGAAATGAATACTTGTTAAACTTTCTCAGCTGTGCCACTGACCAATTTGATAATTAATGAAAACGGAGCAATTTGGCAACTGAAAAAGAGGGAGGATTAAGACATTAAACTAGTCAGCCCTAGATTAGGAAAATATTATCAGCTCTCTCAAAAGTCTTCATAGTGTAAACTAAAAGCCTGCTAGATTCTGTTGTAATTAATTTAAAATTTAACCTTTAAAACTGTTTCTAAACTCTATCCCATTAAAATGTACTAGGGAGTGAACTGATCATATAATATACCTTGTGTTCTGAGTTTCTGTCTCCATTCCGGTGCTTCCATTTCAATGTGGCCCCTCACTTAAGGCTCTATCTCTATTCCCCAACACCACACACAAAGGTCTCACATTCATTTAGATCTTAGTTGCATGCCAGTTGTTCTAATTAGGAATAGAAACTTGTAGAAGTGCCTCCTTCCTGGCTTTTTCTACTGTGCCCTGGCACCCCATCTCCCTATCCACTGCCAACCCTACCCACCCACATCTGTAAAATTATGTTGTCGCCAAGCTCCATCTTCCACGCATAAAAAGAGAATGCTACTTTAAGCAAAATAGGATGGTTTCTGTGTTAGAACTGAGAAATTCCACACTTGGTCAAATTTTGTATATTGGTAGACCCCGTTACTAATGATAACGATAATACAAATAGTAATGTTAAATTAGCTTTGGATTGAATTGGTAGACTTTTCTGAAAAATATCGATGAAATATGTGCAATTTTACTAATTTAATGGCAGCTTTCTAGGCATGCCATAGTAGAATTTCTTTAAGCTTATATTTTGAAAGTATCTAGAGAATAAGTAGAAAGTAATATTTAACTCATGTGAGTAAAACATTCTTTCTGTTACAACTATTGATTAAGAAAGTACAAAATAAATTCAATTTAAATGGGAGAGTAAGTGATTTTCAAATAATTCAAGCCTAGTTTTTCTTGCTGTAAAGCATTTTAACATATATTTAGTTTTTTCAAGTTCCAAAATATGCCTGATTTTCAGCTTACTTTGGTATGTATGTTCAAAACACACTTGACTAATAAATAATAAATTAAAAGTCAAAACAACAACCATTTTACTGTGCCATATTCAAAAAGATATTACATTAGACTTGGCTGGATAAGAAGTATGAGAATTCCACAGTCAGTACCTTCTGTATCAAATATACTATTATTTTTAAGTAATTTCAATTTTAAATGCCAAATTAGAACATGTGACATTTATTTTGAGATGCTGGCAAATTAGCTAAATGAGAAAGAGTGAGTTCTTCACCAATTTGAGAATAATCAGCAGAGTCCTGGAGAATTCTGACATTTCTTGCTCTAAACATACTCTTACCTCTCAAAGTGAGCTGTGTGAACTTGGATTTTGTTTGCTATTATAAATCTTTTCAAGTCAGGAATGTGCAGTTTCTCAGATCCCCAAAGAGTCATTTCAAAAGATTAGGAATCATAGTTTTTCTTCTCCAAAAATCTGTTATAAAATGACAGGTTAAAAAACTGAACACTGTGATGGTTTATGAATAACTATTCTGGCTCTAGACAAGCAGCAGGACACTTCTGTTCTGAATAAATTTCAGTCCCAAGTGGTTGTGAATTTAAAACAGTTAGAATCATCTGTTTCTCAGATGCATAAAAATAAGAACAAATAGATTATCTTTTTTCCACAGTGGAACAGAAAAATGTGTATACTTGTCTGCACCTAATATTTTGATCCACCAAAATAGAAATAGTTTCCCCATCAACAGAACTCAGAGGGTAAAGATAAAACGTGTATGATAAAATACTTGAATTTCTAATCAAATTGGCAAGAATGTTCCAAACAAGGTTCACTTTCCCCAGGGGACTTTCCCTTTGTCTTTTGATTTGACTAAGTCTGTGTTCTCTATCCTTGTAAGCAATCGATGCATTCCTCTACTATTAGAATCTTCCATTATAGAAACAATGTCGTTTATTTCCGTAGTTTTAATAATATCAGACACGAAAACTGAAACTTTATCAAGCAATACATTGCTGCATCTCAACACCTAGAACAGTTTCTAACACACAGTAGGCACTAATAATTATTAGTTGGCATTATAAGTAGGCATTTAATAATTACTAGTTGCATAAGCGATTTGAATTTCAATAAACAATATATCTAATTAGTCAGCACTGATGCCAGAGGAAGATTACAGGTCAAGCTGTATTGTAAAAATAAAAAGGCCCCACATTATAAAGATTTTCAAGTTGTAGCCATAAATTAAAATGCTACCAGTCACTTTTGTTGCAGTTAAATTTTAATTTGCTCACTAATATAGGAACTATTGATGCAGACAATTCCACAAGAGAGGCCAGAGACAGTGAGGAGACCCCAGAATATTAACCAAACCATATGTAAGTAAAAGCTCGTGAGTGGAAAACTGAAAATATATCTTGGTGGGAGGGAACCCAAACTCATCCACCCACAGGAAACCCCAGCATTTTTTTTCCCAGCAGAAATATATTTCTTAGAAAAGTCATCAAAAGTATATTTTAAAATTTTCCTCTGATATTTTAGTTCACTAATTGTGTGTGTGTATGTGAATATGTATATAGATGTATATGTGTATATATATATATACATACGTATGTATATATGTGTATATATACGTATATAGGTATATGTATGTATACATACATACGTACGTGTATATATGTATATATGTGTGTGTATATACACACATATGTATATATGTGTGTGTATATACACACATATGTATATATGTGTGTGTATATGTGTATATATGTGTATGTATGTGTATATATACATAAATGTGTGTGTATATGCATATGTGTGTGTGTATATACATATATATATCTCTGTGGAAAATAGAAGTAGAATCTATAAATGTTGATGCATGATATACACTTATCAGTATATGGGATCAGCATCCAATCTATAAGATTCAATCACAGAGAACAAAAAAGAAACAGGCATACTTATTGCTTTTCACTTCACATGTTAATGAGAGCATAAACAAATTTCTGAATTTTTGCTATACGTTGTAGTGTATATTTATTAGCCAAGCAAATGCTGAAGATCAGCTTGAAACTTACTATATTCTAACTAAACTACACACAACTAGTTTCATGAGAGCTCACATTCCAGCTGATCTTCAGAGTACAAAGTAACCGTGAAATGTTGGCCATCTTGTCAAGAAATGGTGTAATTGCCATTCACAGAGAAACTGATGCAGAAATAAAAATCTTTGCTCAGAGAGGTGAAAGGAGAAAGATGTTTATCATCTCAAAGCTACTGTGCTCCAGGGAATGCCATAATCACTGGCACATGCAAAGTATGTCCATGCAAAATAAAAATGGTAAAGTACTAGAAAACTCTGGGTGAAGACGAACTTCAAGGTATTTCCAGTCGGATAACTGAGAATCTGGAGTTACCTAGTGCCGTTTGAATTCTCTCAGAACATTTGAAAGTTTGAGCTATGTCCAAAATTGACAAATGGGATCTAATTCAACTAAAGAGCTTCTGTACAGCAAAAGAAACTACCATCAGAGCGAACAGGCAACCTACAGAATGGGAGAAGAATTTTACAATCTACCCATCTGACAAAGGGCTAATATCCAGAATCCATAAAGAACTTAAACAAATTTGCAAGAAAAAAATCAAACAACCCCATCAAAAAGTGGGCAAAGGATATGAACAGACACTTCTCAAATGAAGACATTTACGCAGCCAAAAGACACATGAAAAAATGCTCATCATCACTGGCCATCAGAGAAATGCAAATCAAAACCACAATGAGATACCATCTCACACCAGTTAGAATGGTGATCATTAAAAAGTTAGGAAACAACAGGTGCTGGAGAGGATGTGGAGAAATAGGAACACTTTTACACTGTTGGTGGGACTGTAAACTAGTTCAACCATTGTGGAAGTCAGTGTGGTGATTTCCTCAAGGATCTAGAACTAGAAATACCATTTGACCCAGCCATCCCATTACTGGGTATATACCCAAAGGATTATAAATCATGATGCTATGAAGACACATACACACGTATGTTTACTGCAGCACTATTCACAATAGCAAAGACTTGGAACCAACCCGAATGTCCATCAATGATAGACTGGATTAAGAAAATGTGGCACATATATACCATGGAATACTATGCAGCCATAAACAAGGATGAGTTCATGTCCTTTGTAGGGACATGGATGAAGCTGGAAACCATCATTCTCAGCAAACTATCACAAGGACAGAAAACCAAACACCACATGTTCTCACTCATAGGTTGGAACTGAACAATGAGAACACTTGGACACAGGGTGGGGAACATCACACACCGGGGCCTGTCATGGGGTGGGGGGAGGGGGGAGGGATAGCATTAGGAGATATACCTAATGTAAATGACGAGTTAATGGGTGCAGCACACCAACATAGCACATGTATACCTATGTAACAAACCTGCACGTTATGCACATGTACCCTAGAATTTAAAGTATAATAAAAAAAAAATAAGAAAGAAAAGAAAGTTTGAGCTATGTACATCCACACCCTCATCTTAAAAAAAAAATAAAGCTTTTACTACCAAGGCTGTAATTGCTATTATATGCTAATAATGGTTACGACAAATCTATTCCAAGGTAACTCCTTTTATTTTAATAACTTTAAAATTAACTTTCACATCTGCCACAATTTATCTTTATTTATGAATATCCCATTCTATCAAAATTTTATTTTATTCCACATGCCATGCCTCTCAAGTTTTCTGTTTTAGTTTTGCTTTTTCTATCCAATTCTTAGAAGACCACTTGGCAAAGATAATGAGACATTCATCACCCAGTTGTGTGGAAGATGGTGGCAGGTTTGAGTGAAAGGAGCCTACCCTCATAGAACTTGCCATTTGACTAGGAATTTTCAAGAAACCTACTTATCACCGTAAAATCATATTTGGAAATAATTTAGATTTGTGTTGCTTGTATACTTCAGTTTTCTTTTACCACTTACAGGTGAACATACTAAAAGCATAAATATACAAGCACAATTACATGAAGAAATGGAGTGTAGCCCTTGGTAAAACAGCAGCACAAGTTAATTTAAAATAACTTTATGTATAAATATTTTCTACTTTTACCTTTACCTTTTTATATAAACTCACACAAAGGACTTCACCTTCTACAGCAAGACTTATGCTTTCCCCTTTATGTGATCGAAGCTTAAAATGAAACTATTTTTGGACCTTAGCTTTTCCCTAAGTATTTTTAAGGAGTATAAAGAGGAATTTCACTTTAAATGATATAAAACAGCTCCAGTTTCTTACTTTGAAAGCTAACTCCTACCACCAATAGCTGTCGCTCATTATTTGCCTTCTGCAGAAATATTTTCCAGTCAATAATATTTTAAAAAGTTAAAGGTCCAGTTCAATAAATTGGAAGTTAAATAGCTCTGTAGAAACCTTATCACTGATATTCAGAATATAGTTTTACTGCTACATAAACAAGCCCATATTTAGGGGAAGTTTCTTCTGTTCAGCAGGATGTGTAATATTTAAGCTGGTGGCTAGAGGGAGCTCTTTTGTATCAGAAGCAATTACCTAAAAACAAAATCAAATCTATGAAAAAAAAAAATCAAACTAATTTTTTTAAAAATTAAAAGCAACAAGTGACGAAAATACAATGGATACCCGACATTTGATTTAAAGCTTGTATTCTTATTTATGTTTTTCCCTTGTATTAACAGCAACAACAACAAAAACAGATAAAGACAAAACCAAGTCAAGTTTAATACTTCTAAAGGGCAAGAGCCAAGGTCTGATGCAGCAGGTACCTCAGATTTATTTTCTAGAAGTTGCCAGTCAGTTTATGCAAACTTAAAGGCTTGCTATCAAAAGCACATGAACTCACTTTAGAAAAAAGGGAAAGTGGAAGGAGATCAGCCCTCTCGTTTAGAAGTACAAGGGTCTGCCTCATGTGGCTAGAGAACACATGGAACATTTGTCAGACCTCTGGCCCTGGCAGCAGGACTTCAAAGCTGTGCTGTCACCTGCTGCACTTTGCTTCCTTTCAACTGTTGCGTGGGAAAATGAGAGGCACATGTGAGAGGAACTCTTACAAAAAAGGGATGAGGAGGGAAAAAAGCTTACCCTTTTACCAATCAGTTTGCTTACTTTTGCCTTTTCTGTTTCAGACCACCGGGTGTCTGGAATTAATGCATCTAGGGCCAAATCCACTTCAACTCAGCCACAGTTTTGGCAAGCTGAGCTTCCACTGTGTGGTTTGGTGTGCCTTTGGCCTCTTCTGTCTGCTGGTCAGGTAGTTAGTTCTCTCTAACCATGAAATTTGTGGGAGAGATTCCTAAGCCTTTTCTTTTACTCTTTCCAAAGCACAGAAATTGGAGCATTAATATTTATTTAAAAATCAGAATCCTTGAGCATTGGAAAAATTTGTGGGGCTTCATGTCCCTACACTGGTGGTAGGTAGCTCAAGGTACTGACTGCTTGGGCTTGGAATATTTGCCAGAGGAGAGTTTCAACTTAATTATAAAAAGCCGTCAATACCATCGAGTCCATTCTGGGTATGAACTTTTAACTGCAAGCCTAGAGGTCTTGACCACACACTAGGCCTTCTATAAACCCTGAGGTAGGCTCTGAGGCTGTGGTCTGTACTTTGCAGACTCCAGTGTCCGGGTTAGAAAAACAGACAGCAGCTTTCTCAGAATGTTACAGTCATTTAAAATATTTACCTCTTTCTAAAGTAAAGGGCAATATTTTTATTATTTTATATGCTGCACATTTCACATACTAACCAAGACACTAATGTGTAGAAAAAAAGTACACTTTACAGCAAAAGGAGAATGACTTTAAAAGACAACAATAAACTGGTTTCTGATATTTATTTGGGGATCTCAAAGCACCATCAGTAGTAACCTAATGAAGCATCCTGCCATCTTTCACAATGTAGCTTTTGGATCACTAGAACCCATGAAGGTGTTCCAGGTGGTCTGGGGACAAGCCCAAAATGCAAATTACTCACACGAAACAACATATTTTTATAAATGTATTTTCCACTGCAAAGCTGAGCCTGCGCTGGAAAGCATGAAAATGAGCTTTTTAAAAAATCTAACCACAATAATGATTACAGAGCCAAGCAATAACACCACAAAATTGTATTGAAGCCTTTGTGATATCAAGGAAAGGAATACACTTGAGTAGGTGGTCCTCAGGGCCTTATGCCCTAAGTGGTCTGGGAAACTGTCCCAGGGCAGTGGAACCAGCATAATTTTCTCAAGGTCTCTTGCAGGTGAATATTTATCTTAGAGAATGGCTCACATTTTCCAAAGTTTGGGGCTTCTTGTTATTATATTCTTAATACATACTTCTACATGAATTAAACATTGATTATATAATACTCAAAGTTTATCTTTTGAAATCTCTCTAAACTCAGGAGTAAACAGAAGTAAAATGTTTTTAGTTACGGGAGCCACACGCTTATGTAAACAAAATCCTTATTTGGGATCATGCATTTATCTATCATGTACACAGTCAAGCTAAATTTGAAGCTGATTTGCAGAGGAAGCCTATTGTACAGTGGTGGTATTTAATAATGGTACCTATTACTATTTAGTGGACATTTTGGGGTGTGGAATGGAAGCTGCAATGTTCTATCATATCAAGGTAGGTTCATGCCAGATTGGTTTTTATTTGGATATATTTTGAGTTAAGTGGAAGGGGGAATGGTGGAGAAACCTGTGGGATTTGTACTCTCTAGCAAATATAATTCCTAGCTTTATAGGAATTATCTTATTTACTTCTCACAATAAATCTACAAGATAGATATTATTGATGGCAGCAATGGCCCATCTGGAGGGGCCACTGTGAAGACTCTGGCTGCAGCAGGGGAGGTGCAGCGGGGACCACGTGCTCCACGGAGCTGGCAGGGGCCAGGAACAGGTGGGAGCCCTGTCCTTTTCTGAGTTGGCGGGGCAGGAGCCCCACCCTCCCAGGTGTGGTTGCAGCTGCCCAGCCACAGCTCTGGACCTGGACATTCCTGCATTCTCAGGGGCCTGGGAATGCCCTTTGCCCCTGCAGGCTTGAAGGTGTCTGCTCCTGCTGCCTGGCCTCTCCAAACTCCTAGCACCTGCTCTGATTTTGGAACAAAGCTGAGGCTGAGCCCAGGTACTGTTGTGACCCAGCAGGTGTGCACACTCTTGAGGCAGCACTGACACACCAACCCCCTGCCACGTCAGCCCCCTCTGGTCTTTAGGCACTGATGATCATGGGAAGGAGGCCGATGGGGACTGAGGGTGCTTGGCACAGGTCTGCAAGCACCCTTTGGCATGAGCAGCCTGGGCATTGTAGAGAGCAGGTTGATGGCAGCAGGAGGCAGACAGACTCCTGGGTGGAAAGGGGTAAGTCGCTGGTGAAGCACACCTTCAAGCTAGGGACAGCCTGAAGCATGGGGTCCAGGCTGTCAGTTCTGGGTGGAGTTCCTGGTCCAGAGCGAGAACTTATGGTGCTTCTTCTAGGCCCAGTGATGGCCGTCCATGGACCAATCAGCATACACTTCTCCCTTCTGAAGTCCATAAAAACCCCGGACTCGGCTAGACTCACAGAGACATCAAGATGACCTGCCTGTGGATAGGAGCTATCTGCTCTAGGTTTCCTCTCCGCTAAGGACTGCGGAGATGTTGGAATGACCTGCCTGCAGATAGGAGCTACCCACTCTGGGTCTCCTGACCACTGAGGGCTGCAGAGATATTGGATGACCTGACTGCAAATAGAAGTTACCTTCTCTGGGTCTCCTCTCTGCTGAGAGCTGCAGAGATGTTGTAATGACCTGCCCGCAGATAGGAGCTACCCACTTTGGGTCTCCTGAGAGCTGTCTGTCACTCAGTCAAGCACCTCTTCGCCTTGATCACCCTCTGGTTGTCAGCATAACTCATTCTTCCTGGATGCAGGAAAGGAACTTGGTACCTGCTGAATGGTGAGACTGAAAAAGCTGTAACACAAGCAGGACTGAAACACTGCCCTCCCCTGCTCACCATGTTGTAGGCAACAAGGAGAGACGAGCTGAGGCCATTCTGGGAGCCCAGACCTAGGGGCTCCCTGAGCCAGGGCTGTGACACCCTCTTTGGGGCTCTGTGGTTTCTGGTGTCTCCAAGCTTCCAGGCACCACTATGTTCCCCTCATCCAGAGGCAGGTGCCTACAGCAGAAGCCACCCACAATGCATCTGATCCAGCTGAAGACTTTCATGGAGCCAGCACCTGTGCTGGTGCCTGTAGCTGCCCACCCCACCACAGAAGCCAATGTGGCACACTGCATAGACCCCACACTCACTTGCTCACACACCCCTTGCCTCTCTGCACCTGGCTTGCCCTTGGCAGTCATGGGATCCAGGCCGGTAGCATGAGGTAAGTGCAGTCTGCCAGGCTGAGTGGGTGGAATGAGCCCAGCAGGCCCAAATAAAAAATGGGCAAAGGTGCCACGGGCCACAGAGGCTTCCAGCTAGAAATGCGACACCCCAAGAGTTTCAGGACATTATTACCTAGGTTTTCAATAGACATGAAAACAAAGACTCGAGAAATTAAGTGATTGGTCTAAAGTCACATGTCAATAGAGGTAAGGTGCAAACTTCAACTCCCATGATAATATATCAAGGGTATTTCCATTACATCTTTTTAATCTGCCATCCTGAGCTTCCTCACAGGCTGGCTTCATCCTTGTCTGTTGCTGTCTCTTATCTAAATGGTAGAGATTACCGCTTATCCACCAATAGTGCATAGAATTTAACAGTTGGCTTCATTTTTGCCTTCCACACCCACACTTCTGGGGATTGTACTACATTCTGAGAATGTATTTTTCAAGGTAACTGAAAGCCTGATCTGGAAGAAATATTTTTACTTGGTTAAGAATAATCTGTGTATTTAGAGATGAAAGGTTAAATTGTCATTTGGGGTTTTTCAAGAACTTTGGGAGTATGTTGGGAGAGATGGTATTTTATGAGCCTCTTGCTTCCTACAAGTCTTACTAACTTAACTGTGTCAAGAAGGTGAGGCCCTGACTGTTCTTTACACTAGTAATTCCTAAGGATTTTGTTCATGCAGTTGGTAACCTTGAGAGATAAAATAGTGTCTTTCTACTAAACAAATAGCAGGCTTTCTTACTGCTTGCTATAAAAGTAGTAGATTCCCCAAGGTTAGAATTTCTCTACTGGGATGCCAAACTGCTGCATGTCAGCATTCATCTGGACCATGCTTTATCATGGGACCTACAAATAAAAGAAAACTTTGGTAGGCAGAATTATAACTCCAGGAAGATTCCATACCTAATCCCTAAGAGAGTGAGTATAATGAGATACCATGTTTGTGAATACATTGCCTTACACAACACAAGGCATTTGCAGAGGTAATTAAGGTTACCAAATAGTTGACCTTAAAATAGAGGCATTATGCTGGATTATCAGTTTAAGCATAATATAACATATTCATATCAGGCCTTATAAGCACAGGCAAAAGAGGAAGTCAAGGAAGTACGAGAGGAGAGGAAGTCCAAGAGATTCAGAGAAAAAGTATTTGATGTGCCATTGATCTTGAAAATGGAAGATCCCACAGGCCCATGAATACAGGTGACCTCACAAAACTGAAAATAAGCCCTGCCCAACAGCAGCCAAGAATCAAGGTCCTTAGTCCAACAACCACATTATTTGAATTTAATTCTGCCAACAAATTTTTGAATGTGCTGCAAAATGTATTCTTTCCTGACGCTTGCAGAAAAGACCCCAAGCCCACTGACACCTCGATTTTGACCTTGTAAGACCTTAAACAGATTTTCAGCCAAGCCTCTGGACTCCTGATCTACAGAACTGAGAGATAATAAATGAGTGTTGTTTTAAGCTGCTAAATCTGTGGTAGCTTGTTACATCAGTAAAAGGCAACTAATACAGAAACCAATGTGTATCTACTAATGCCCAAGTTGCTTGATTAGTTGTGAGTAACACATTCTTTGTCACTGACCCAGAAGTTCTGTGTCTTCTGCAAGCATCCATCAAACAGTAACAGGAAAACTTATTAGCTAACAACCAGAGGAAAATCAAATTGCAGACTCATCAGTGTCCAGAATTAGTAGATATTAGTGATAATGCCCCATTGTGCTAATAGAGGCTGTATGGCAGAATGAAAAAAATATTAGACGGGAGAAGACCCGGGATTTAATCCAGGTTGTAACACTTAATAGCTATATGATCTTAGGCAACTTAATTGACCTTACTGAACTTCCATTTTTAAAAATTTAATATATATTAAATTGCTGTCAACATTAAATGAAATTATAAATATTTCATTATTCTACAGTATCTGACATATCATAAAGTCATCTCCCTTCTTGCTTCTTGCAACTTGCCTGTATGCCTGCCAAAATGATAGTTTAGTGATCAGGGCAAAAAAAGTGAGTGAAGTTTCTGGAGTAAAAGAGAAAGTCTCCCTTAGTAACTTATTTCTTTAATTAATGATCCAGTGTGTATGTTAAGAATTTCAGTGGGAAAACACAAACACACAAAGATTAGCTCCAACAGCTTATCTTATACAAACATAGATATTGACTGATTCTAACTTTAGATAATCTTCATGTAAAGATTTATTTAGTGCCACAATTATATTGATGACTTTCAGGTATTCTTATTCTAGATTAATTTTTACCCTCTCAGTATCCTGCTCCCCCTACTCTTGTCTTCTTGTCCATGAAAAGCAACATCAGAGGCTACCTTTATTTCTGTTTCTTTCCAACGTCTTGAATTATCTGCAAATATTCACTCAGAGTTTTCAGGCAAAATCTACAGCCACTAGTTGGAACAGCTTTAGCTTCTGAGTCATTAAGGTGATATCTGGAACAAATATTCATTAGAGGACATCAACCAGAAAATGTTTGAAATACATGGGATTCTGGCTTTGTCACACCTTAGTCAACAAAGATTTATAAAATAGGAAGGGATCTTAGAGATGGGTTGACAGCCTCCAATTTATAGATGAGGAAATCTCATGCACCAGTATTTAAGGATACAATAGTGAAAGGCCACAGTTAGATCAGAACCCAGTTCTCTGGCTTCCCAAAGCAGTGGGCTTTTTATTCTACCCCACCTCTAAACATATGGGCAGTCAATGCCTCTCCTTTATGATAAATACTACACAGAAAGACACAGATTCAGAAATGAGTGGGATTCTGTTTTTACTTTTCCATTGCTCTTTTATTTACATCTTCCTTTTTTACCTGTTTAAAACAACAGCTACAACAAATATATATTCATGGCAACTGACTCCCAAGGATCACTTTTTCTGGCAGTCTTGGAATTATCGACCCAGCAAGTGGTTGAGGAGGAAACAAAGGAAAGAAAGGGAAAAAAATAAATTTGAACATTGAGGACTTTGGTAGGTCACAGTTTGTAGAACCACTGTAGCTCATTTTTCCTTTTTTCTCCTTTTTTTTTTTGTACATAGACTAGGTAAGAAAAAAATTCAGTCTTCTACTGACATGACTTTTCTCCATTTGCTCAACCACTTTGGTGGTTAGGAAACTCTAAGTCTTATTTGAAGAATTCAGGGAACTGACCAGCATATAGTTGACCTTGAGTTATTTAGAATAACTAAATTAATGTGTCATGGAAGAAGTAAAAGAAATGTATTAGAAATTCTGCTAGTGGAGAACCATTCTGAAGGTTGAAACAGCACAGGATGCAGTGCATATTTCTCACCTCATTAACTTACACAAAAACATGCCATTGTCTACTACTTTTCAAATTAAGCAGCCTGGACAACTCTTAAAAATGTTTAATTTGACCCACTCCATGAAACAGTCAGGTTCACCTCTGCAGTTGCAAATATAAATCTTGCTTGATTTGATAATCTGTAGTGATTGAAAACATTTTTGTGAAAATGTAGAGCACATAGGTAAAAAAAGAAATGAAATAAAAATGAAGAAACCCAATGCATGGAAAGTTGGCTCCCGAGGCAGTTTTGCAGAAGGTTTTGGAAATGAAGGCATACCAACATTCCTATCCCTTTCTTCTTCAAAGTTCTTCGTATTTTCATTGACCCCCACACATCTTTTGTTCTTCGTATCATTTTGATTTCTTAACCATATGAATTTTTTCTGAATCTTCCAGACTAGCACAAATTAACAATGAAATTATCTGCAAAGATAGTTTGCTAATTATCACTTCTAAGACATCTAGACATATGCATAGTCAAGAGCAGAAATGTCTGTATTTTTAAATCATTTGCCCTTTTTTTTTTTGACCCTTATTTAAAAGTAGCACATCTTGGTCTTCTTTGCTGAAATACTGAAGAGTTTTAAGATACTTTTCTGCTTATTCTAATTTCAACTTATATCTTTTCTTCGATCAGACTTATCTGGATATGAAACAGAATTTTTTAAATATATAAAACATTTTAGATGTTATATTTAAAAAAATCACTTGTCTAAGCTAAGCCACTTTTGTTTTTTACATTTCTTTGTCCTAGGAAATAATTTCCTGTGTTTTGGGACCTTTGCTTCTTTTCTTTGGACTGTCTTTTAAGGACATTAAAATGTAATTGAGTTTATCAGACCCAATGCTAGAATAAAAGGACTTCAAAAGTTCTAACATTTGATACCTTTAAAAAGGTATGATTTTTAAAAGGTATAATTTCTGAGCTAGGGCCTAGGAGAGCTAGGCCCTGTGCCTTAGCATATTGAACAGTGGCTGTTGTGATGTGGTTGTTGATAAAGGAAAACACACAGACTCACTCAGCTTGGTGTTTTCTGAGATAGCAGATGAACCTATAACAAATACGGCACCAAAAAATACAGCAAAATGTTTATTGCTCATTAGAAAGATCTAATGACTATCAACAGTGGGCAATGTATTCTCTCCTTTTATGAAAGTAATGAATAATTGATTCACAGCTTTACTCCTTTAAAAGCATATATTCAGGGCTCTACTATATGTCTGATGATAGATGTCTATTGTTATCCTTTCCTTGTTTTTTTCACTGCTCTCCCCTTCATCCTATTCTTATAATTTGATAAATGATTTAACTGAACTGAATTCCATGATTATGTTGGCACTTATTGTCAAATCTGAATTACTCACATATTGGGAGTTTCTTTACTTTCATATCCCTATTATCCATAATTGTTCACCTGTTGTTACTTTATATCATTAACTCAGGAGAGAATGATTAGAAGAAATAAAATTACATTTATTGGCTGGTAACATGAACAAGGTATTTGGTATTTTACTATCTGATTTAATTTTCACAAAAATCTATGAGCCACAAAAATCTTTTCACATTTGTTTAACAGATTAGTTAACTAAGGCCGGAGTACATAAGTAAATTGCCAAAGTCACATAACTACTAAAGAAATAAGTGACAAATCTAAGGTTCAGACAATGATATATATCACCTAATTAAGTTAGTAATTACAAATAAGTAATTATTAATGCCTTAAGTGAAAGATATAGGAAGTTGGAACTAAATTTTCTTAACCAACATATTCATTAGTTTATCAAATAAAAATAATATCAGAAACCATTTGACCACTTGATAGAAATGTAGTTAAAATATATTATAAATTTAAGATTTAAAATATGTACTTCAACTTCCCCTTCTGCTTATGATGTTGTCATTTTTGGCAAACAGCAAACAATACTCCCATTGAGAATACTTAACAAAGTTGAAAAACACTCACTCCTTCATCCCTGCCCCCACACCTTCCTGCCAACACACATACAGTGAGAAGTGATGAGGCGGGCAGAATTGGAGGAGCCAATATCTGAAGGGAACTTCAGAGTGATGAGCAGACTTTCTACCTACTTTTGCCTTTAGAATATTTGCTGATTCTTGGCACTGTGAGAGGTTCAGAATTCAAGTAGAGGACCACTGCTAAAATAAAGAGAAGCCAGTAGGTGTTGGAAATTCCACAAACTTGGGGGGAAAAAAAATAGATTATGCATCTGTCAAGGCAGTCAGTACTTTTGGGACCAAGATTTCAGGGAGAAAATAAAGTTATAAACAGAACATTCAATGGATTTCTTCTTAAAACACTAGACACACTTTCTAGTTTCACTGGATAAAAGGCTGAGAAGACTAACAAATTTAATGAAGAGCAGAGTGAAGTTTTAGCAGTCTCACAGTGCTAAGGAGATTAAAAGAGGAGCTCAATACCCATCAAGGAGGTGGAGCACTAGCAGACATCCCAGGCTTCTAGTTAGGAATGATAGAGGGCTATGCCTGGTGTGGGGCTGGAACAGAGGTGGATCAAGCCTTACAAATTAACTTCACTCTGATTATCAAAAGAATGGCTAATCTTCCTTTGAAGATAGGTAAAATAATTATAATCCTCTATAATGTTTTATACAGAATATATGGCATTTGCTTGATAGCTACAGATAAGACAAACAATCCCAAGACACAAAAGAACAAGATGACAGAAATGGACACATAGATTATTTAGTTAGTAGAGTGATCATATGTAAATCTTAGACCTAAAGTAGATAACAATAACTAAAACTTCTCCAGAGAACTGTAAAACATAAAAATGAAATAAATGGAAATTAAAGGGTTAAAAATAATAATAATGTTGTGAACTAAATTGATGGATTTAATAGCAGATTACACACAGCAGAAGAGAAATCAGTAGAAAATAACCAGGTAAATATGAGAATAAAACTGGAAAATGAAAACAAAATACTTATTAGAAAATACGAAAAATAAATCATCTAAAGTGTGTGTAATTAGTTACGTAGAAGAATGGTACAAAAAATGTTAATATAGGCTGAAAATTTCCTGAACAGAAATATATTGAGCCAATAATTCAGAAAGCATTATAAACACTAAGCAAGATACATATAAAGAAAAACACACCTTGGCATGTTGTATTACATAATAACTGGTAAAAACAAAACTGAAAAGAAAATATTGAAAGTAGCCAGATGAAAAAGATACATCACTTGCATATTGAGTTAGATATTCAGTGGACATTTCAACAGACATGATAGAAAACAAAAGACAATGAAATAGCTTATTGAACCTATAGAAGGAAATTAATTTCTATTTTAGTCTGTTCAGGCTGTTGTAACAAAAGTGCCATAAACTCTGTGGCTTATAAACAACAGAAATTGATTTCTCATAGTTCTGGAGGCTGGGGAGTCCGAGATCAAGACAATGGCAGACTTCACATCTGGTGAGTACTGCTTTCTGCTTACCAGACAGATGACTCTTTATTGCATCCTTACATGGAAGAAGGAGAAAAATAGCTCTCTGGGGCTTCTTTTATAAGGGCTCTATCTCTAATCACAAGGGCTCCACCTTCATGATCTAATAATCTCCCGAAGGCCTCACCTCCAAATGCCAATATATTGCGAGTTAGATTTCAGCATGTGGATTTGAGGGGCACACAAATATTCAGTCTATAACATTTCACCTGTGAATCCCCACCAGTTCATGTCCTCACATAAAAAACACATTTATTCCATCCCAATAGCCCCACAATTCTTAACTCTTTCTGGCATCAACTGTAAGTTCTAAGTTCAAAGTCACATCTAAACATCATGAAAATCAGGTATGGGTTAGACTCAAGGTGAAACTCATCTTGAGGCAAATTCCCTTCCAGCTGTGTACATAAAATCAAACAACTTATGTGCTTTCAAAATACAATGGTGGAAAAGCACAGGATGCATTCCCAGCCCTAAAGGAAGAAATAGCAAAGAAGAAAGAAGTGAGAGACTGCAAGCAAGTCCAAACCGAATAGGTCAAACATCAAACTTTAAGGCTTGAGAATAATGATTTGTGACTAAATGCTCTGCCCTCCAGGCCTACTTGGACATAGGTCTCACCTTGAGAACACACTGGGGTGGGGGTACTGCCTTCTGGATTCACTGGGGAAGTGGTCCTCCCTCCACAGCTTTGCCAGGCAGGGGTTGAGCCCCCATGGCCATTCTCTGTGGTAACTCTACCTCCATAGCAGCCGTTCCTGGGTCACGTACCTGAGGCTCTCCCAGCCTGGAATTGCATGCCAGTGGCTTTACCAGTGGCTTCAGGGGGACAGCACTGCATCTGCAGCTCTCCACTGGGCACTGCCCTGTCAGGGGCTCTCTGTGGTGGCTCCACACTCACTGGGCTCTTGTACTCTAAATCTGTCTTGGGAGGGGCAGCCCTGATGATTTCTAAAGTGTCTTTAGGGTCATTATTCCATTATCTTGGAGAATGGGTCCTAATTCCTGTTAGCTGACTAAACTTATCTGATGGTTGGTTGGCCACACCCTTCGTGTTCCCTTCCAAATAGGTTCTCTCATTCTTTTCAATGTAAATAGGCTGAAAATGTTTCATATCTTTAACTTCTGTTTCCTTTTTGATTTGCAATTTCATCATTATATTATTTCTTTCTTCTCATATTTTACTATAAGGAGTCTTAAAAAACCAGACTGTCAAGATGGCCAAATAGGAACAGCTCCACTCGGCAGCTTCCAGTGTGAGCGACCCAGAAGATGGGTGATTTCTGCATTTCCATCTAAGGTACTGGGTTCATCTCACTGGGGCTTGTCAGACAGTAGGTGCAGCCCACAGAGCAGGGCGAGGCATCACCTCACCCAGGAAACACAAGTGGTCAGGGAATTCCCTTTCCTAGCAAAGGGAAGCTGTGACAGATGGTACCTGGAAAGTCAGGACACTCCCACCCTAATACTGCGCTTTTCCAGCGGCCTTAGCAAATGGCACACCAGGATATTATATCCCGCGCCAGGCTCAGGGGGTCCCACGCCCACGGAGCCTCGCTCATTACTAGCGCAGCAGTCTGAGATGGAACTGCAAGGCGGCAGCGAGGCTGGGGGAGGGGCGTCCGCCACTGCTGAGGCTTGAGTAGGTAAACAAAGCGGCAGGGAAGCTCAAACTGGGTGGAGCCCGCTGACACTCAAGGAGGCCTGCTTGCATTTGTAGACTCCACCTCTGGGGGCAGGGCATAGCTGAACAAAAGGCAGCAGAAACTTCTGCAGACAAATGTCCCTGTCTGACAGCTTTGAAGAGAGCAGTGGTTCTCCCAGCACAGAGTTGGAGATCTGAGAATGGACAGACTGCCTCCTCAAGTGGGTCCCTGACCCCCAAGTGGCCTAAGTGGGAGACACCTCCCAGTAGGGGCCAACTGATACCTCATACAGCTGGGTGCCCCTCTGAGACAAAGCTTCCAGAGGAAGGATCAGGCAGCAACATCTGCCATTCTGCAATATTTGCTGTCCTGCAGCCTCTGCTGGTGATACCCAGGCGAACAAGGTCTGGAGTAGACCTCAGGAAATTCCAACAGACCTGCAGCTGAGTGTCCTGACTGTTAGAAGGAAAACAAACAAACAGAAAGGACATCCACACCAAAACCCCATCTGTACATCACCATCATCAAATACCAAAGGTTGATAAAACCACAAAGATGGGGAGAAACCAAAGCAGAAAAGCTGAAAATTCTAAAAATCAGAGCTCCTCTCCCCCTCCAAAGAAACGCAGCTCCTCACCAGCAATGGAACAAAGATAGACGGAGAATGACTTTGACAAGTTGAGAGAAGAAGGCTTCAAACAATCAAAGTTCTCTGAGCTAAAGGAGGATGTACGAACCCATCACAAAAAAGCTACAAACCTTAAAAAAAGATTAGACAAATGGCTAACTAGAATAACCAGTGTAGAGAAAACCTTAAATGACATGATGGAGCTGAAAACCATGGCACAAGAACTACGTGACACATGCACAAACTTCAGTAGCCGATTGGATCAACTGGAAGAAAGAGTATCAGTGATTGAAGATCAAATGAATGAAATGAAGCAAGAAGAGAAGTTTAGAGAAAAAAGAGTAAAAAGAAATGAACAAAGCCTCCAAGAAATATGGGACTATGTGAAAAGACCAAATCTACATCTGATTGGTGTACCTGAAAGTGACAGGGAGAATGAAACCAAGTTGGAAAACACTCTGCAGGATATTATCCAGGAGAACTTCCCCAACCTAGCAAGGCAGGCCAACATTCACATTCATGAAATACAGAGAACACCACAAAGATATTCCTCGAGAAGAGCAACTCCAAGACACATAATAGTCAGATTCACCAAAGTTGAAATGAAGGAAAAAATGTTAAGGGCAGCCAGAGAGAAAGGTTGGGTTACCCACAAAGGGAAGCCCATCAGACTAACAGTGGATCTCTCGGCAGAAACTCTACAAGCCAGAAGAGAGTGGGGGCCGATATTCAACGTTCTTAAAGAAAAGAATTTTCAACCCAGAATTTCATATCCAGCCAAACTAAGCTTCATAAGTGAAGGAGAAATAAAATCCTTTACAGACAAGCAACTGCTGAGAGATTTTGTCATCACCAGGCCTGCCTTACAAGAGCTCCTGAAGGAAGCACTAAATATGGATAGGAAAAATTGGTACCAACCACTGCATAAACATGCCAAATTGTAAAGACCATCAATGCTAGGAAGAAACTGCATCAACTAACGAGCAAAATAACCAGCTAACATCATAATGAAAGGATCACATTCACACATAACAATATTAACCTTAAATGTAAATGGGCTAAATGCTCCAATTAAAAGATACAGACTGGCAAATTGGATAAAGAGTCAAGACCCATCAGTGTGCTGTATTCAGGAGACACATCTCACGTGCAGAGACACACATAGGCTCAAAATAAAGGGATGCAGGAAGATCTACCAAGCAAATGGAAAACAAAAAAAGGCAGGGGTTGCAATCCTAGTCTCTGATAAAACAGACTTTAAACCAACAAAGATCAAAAGAGACAAAGAAGGCCATTACATAATGATAAAGGGATCAATTCAACAAGAAGAGCTAACTATCCTAAATATATATGCACCCAATACAGGAGCACCCAGATTCATAAAGCAAGGCCTTAGAGACCTACAAAGAGACTTAGATCCCACACAATAATAATGGGAGACTTTAACACCCTACTGTCAACATTAGTCAGATCAACAAGACAGAAAGTTAACAAGGATACCCAGGAATTGAACTCAGCTCTGCACCAAGCAGACCTAATAGACATCTACAGAACTCTCCACCCCAAATCAAAGGAATATATATTCTTCTCAGCACCACATCACACTTATTCCAAAATTGACCACATAGTTAGAAGTAAAGCACTCCTCAGCAAATGTAAAAGAACCGAAATTATAACAAACTGTCTCTCAGACCACAGTGCAATCAAATTAGAACTCAGGATTAAGATACTCACTCAAAACTGCTCAACTACATGGAAACTGAACAACCTGCTCCTGAATGACTACTGGGTACATAAAGACAGGAAGGCAGAAATAAAGATATTCTTTGAAACCAGTGAGAACAAAGACACAACATACCAGAATCTCTGGGATATATTTAAAGCAGTGTGTAGAGGGAAATTTACAGCACTAAATGCCCACAAGAGAAAGCAGGAAAGATCTAAAATGGACACCCTAACATTACAATTAAAAGAACTAGAGAAGCAAGAGCAAACACATTCAAAAGCTAGCAGAAGGCAAGAAATAACTAAGATCAGAGCAGAACTGAAGGAGATAGAGACAAAAAAAAACCCTTCAAAAAAAAAAAAAAATCAATGAATCCAGGAGCTGGTTTTTTGAAAAGATCAACAGAATTGATAGACCATTAGCAAGACTAATAAAGAAGAAAAGAGAGATGAATCAAATAGACACACACACAAAAAATAACAAAGGGGAAATCGCCACCGATCCCACAGAAATACAAACTACCATCAGAGAATACTATAAACACCTTTATGCAAATAAACTAGAAAATCTAGAAGAAATGGAAAAATTCCTGGACACATACACCCCCAAGACTAAACCAGGAAGAAGTTGAATCCCTGAATAGACCAGTAACAGGTTCTGAAATTAAGGCAATAATTAATAGCCTACCAACCAAAAAAAGTCCAAGACCAGATGGATTCACAGCTGAATTCTACCAGAGGTACAAAGAGGAGCTGGTGCCATTCCTTCTGAAACTATTTCAATCAATAGAAAAAGAGGGAATCCTCCCTAATTCATTTTGTAAGTCCAACATCATCCTGATACCAAAGCCTGGCAGAGACACAACAAAAAAAGAATTTTTTACCAATATCCCTGATGAACATCAATGCAAAAATCCTCAATAAAATACTGGCAAACCGAATCCAGCAGCACATCGAAAAGCTTATCCACTACGATAAAGTTGGCTTCATCTCTGGGATGCAAGGCTGGTTCAACATACACAAATTAATAAACGTAAATCCATCATATAAATAGAACCAATGACAAAAACCACATGATTATCTCAATAGATGTAGAAAAGGCCTTCGACAAAATCCAACAGTGCTTCATGCTAAAAACTCTCAATAAACTAGGTATTGATGGGATGTATCCCAAAATAATAAGAGCTATTTATGACAAACCCACAGCCAATATCATACTGAATGGGCAAAAGCTGGAAGCATTCCCTTTGAAAACCAGCACAAGACAAGGATGTCCTCGTTCACCACTCCTGTTCAACATAGTATTGGAAGTTCTGTCCAGGGAATCTGGCAAGAGAAAGAAATAAATGGTATTCACACAGGAAGAGAGGAAGGCAAATTGTCTCTGTTTGCAGATGACATGATTGTATATTTAGAAAATCCCATCGTCTCAGCGCAAAATTGCCTTAAGCTGATAAGGAACTTCAGCCAAGTCTCAGGATACAAAATCAATGTGCAAAAATCAAAAGCATTCCTATACACCAATGATAGAGAGCCAAATCATGAGTGAACTGCCATTCACAATTGCTACAAAGAGAAGAAAATACCTAGGAATACAACGTACAAGGGATGTGAAGGACCTCTTCAAGGAGAACTACAAACCACTGCTAAAGGAAATAAGAGAGGACACAAATGGAAAAACATTCCATGCTTATGGATAGGAAGAATCAATATTGTGAAAATGGCTATACTTGCCAAAGTAATTTAAGATTCAATGCTATACCCATCAAGCTACCATTGACTTTCTTCACAGAATTAGAAAAAATAATCTTAAATTTCATATGGAACCAAAAAACAGCCCGTATACTGAAGACAATCCTAAGCAAAAAGAAAAAAGCTGGAGGCATCACGCTACCTGACTTCAAACTATACTACAAGGCTACAATAACCAAAAGAGCATGGTACTGGTACCAAAACAGAGATATAGACCAATGGAACAGAATAGAGCCCTCAGAAATTATACCACACATCCACAACCATCTGATCTTTGACAAACCTGACAAAAACAAGAAATGGGGAAAGGATTCCCTATTTAATAAATGCTACTGGGAAAACTGGCTAGCCATACGTAGAGAGCTAAAACTGGATCCCTTCCTTACACCTTATACAAAAATTAATTCAAGATGGATTAAAGACTTAAATGTTAGACCTAAAACCATAAAAACCCTAAAAGAAAATCTAGGCAATACCATTCAGGACATAGGCATGGGCAAGGACTTCATGACTAAAACACCAAAAGCAATGGCAACAAAAGCCAAAATTGACAAATGGGATCTAATTAAACTAAAGTGCTTCTGCACAGCAAAAGAAACTACCATGAGTGAACAGGCAACCTACAAAATGGGAGACAATTTTTGCCATCTACCCATCTGACAATGGGCTAATATCCAGAATCCATAAGAACTTAAACAAATTTACAAGAAAAAAATCAAACAACCCCATCAAAAAGTGGGCAAAGGATATGAACAGACACTTCTCAAAAGAACACATTTATGCAGCCAACAGACACATGAAAAAATGCTCATCATCATTGGCCATCAGAAATGCAATCAAAACCACAATGAGATACCATCTCACACTAGTTAGAATGGCGATCATTAAAAAGTTAGGAAACAACAGGTGCTGGAGAGGATGTGGGGAAATAGGAACACTTTTACACTGTTGGTGGGACTGTAAACTAGTTCAACCATTGTGGAAGTCAGTGTGGTGATTCCTCAGGGATCTAGAACTAGAATTACCAATTTGACCCAGCCATCCCATTACTGGGTATATACCCAAAGGATTATAAATCATGATGCTATGAAGACACATACACACGTATGTTTACTGCAGCACTATTCACAATAGCAAAGACTTGGAACCAACCCAAACGTCCATCATTGATAGACTGGATTAAGAAAATGTGGCACATATACACCATGGAATACTATGCAGCCATAAAAAAGGATGAGTTCATGTCCTTTGTAGGGACATGGATGAAGCTAGATACCATCATTCTGAGCAAACTATCGCAAGGACAGAAAGCCAAACACCACACATTCTCACTCATAGGTGGGAATTCGACAGTGAGAATACTTGGACATAGGGTGGGGAACATCACATACTGGGGCCTGTCGTAGGGTTGGGGGAGGGCAGAGGGATAGCATTAGGAGATATACCTAATGTAAATGATGAGTTAACGGGTGCAGCACACCAACATGACACATGTATACACATGTAACAAACCTGCATATTGTGCACATGTACCCTAGAACTTAAATTAAAAAATAAAAAAAGAAAAAGAAAAACCAGACTGTTCTTTTAATGTTTTGCTTAGATATTTCCTCAGGCAAAATCCAACTTTATTTGCCACAAGTTTTCCCTTCCACAAAATAGTAGGACACAAACACAATTCAACCAATTTCTTTGCCATTTTTAAAGGACAACTGCCCTTCTTTCATTGCCTAATAACATGCTCTTCATTTCCATCTGCAATCTCATCAGAATGGCTTTTACTGACCATATTTTTACCTAGATTATTTTCAAGATTACCTAGGTACTTTCTAAGAAGATTGAGCCTTTCTTTATAGCTCTCTCTTCTTTCTGAGCCTTCACAAGAGTCCCCCTTAATGATCCATTATTTGCAATGCAGACTTTCTCTAGCAAGTACTTTAGAACTGTCCAGCTTCTAGTCATTACTCAGTTCCAAAGTCACTTTCATGTTTTTATATATTTGACTGTACCCTTACTTCTTGATACCAATTTTCTGTTTATATCTATTTTGGCTGCTATAAAAAATACCATAAACATAAACTTATTCCTCATAGTTCTGAAGGCTGAGAAGTCCAAGACCAAGGCACAGCAGATTTAGTTTCCAGTGAGGGCCGCTTCCTGGTTAATAGATGACTGTCTTTTCACTGTGTTTTCACATAGAAGGAGGAGCAAAAGCGCTCTCTGAGGTCTCTTTTATAAAAACACTCATCCTATTAACGAGGACTCTACCTTTGTGACCCAATTACCTCCCAAAGGCCCCACTTCCAAATACCATCACATTGGGGATTAGGTTTTATAGGAGATTAGAATATGCCACTCCAAAATGTCATTGATGTAACAATGACAATGTTATTTTGAGCTGAAGGCAATGAGAAGAAGCAGATACAAAAAAAGCTTTCTCCCCTCTCCCTATTTGCCTAAAAGCAGGACATAAATTCACAAAGGTGTTCCTCCTTCCCTATACACCAAGAAGGACAAAAATTGATCACTGAAGACAACTTTAGACCCATAAGAGTGGGGATGGCAGAAGAGGAGTCTACAAAATAAGCTTTGATTTATTTGTCCTCTTGCAACTTGCTACCCCTAAAGACTTACTTACTTTTCTTTTGTCTTGTCACTTTTCTAAATAATTATTGTTCTTTGTTGAAGATGCTGTATAAGTTGGCGTTCTAAGCTATCTCTTTGAAAATTAATTATTTCCTGTGTATCTCCCATGTATATATAAATGTTCAAAAAAAACCCTTCTATTTGATTTATTCTTGTTAATTTTGTATGTTAGAGGGCCACCAGCCAATAAACCTAAGATGGGAAGAAGAAAAAATTATTTTTTCCTTCCCTAAAATTTCAACAAATAAATTTTGAGGGACCATAAATATTTAGTTTACAGCAACTTCTAACTTAAAATTCTATATCCCGTGATAATATCCTTTAAAGGGAAAGACATATTTTCAGAAAACAAAAACTGAGATAGTTTTCTCATTGGTAGAACCCTACTAAAGGAAATACTAGAGAAGAGAGAGGCAGGTGGAATAAGATGGCCAAATAGAATCCTCCACCCATTGTCCTCCACACAGGAACACAAAATTGAACAACTCTCCACACAAAAAAGCACCTTTATAAGAAGCAAAAATCAGGTGAGCAATCAGAGTACCTGGTTTAAACATCATATCAAGGAAAGAGGCACTGAAGAGGATAGAAGACAATCTTGAATTGTCTACACCCCTGCTGCCCCATCTCCCAGTAGTACTACATGGCATGGAGAGAGAATCTGTGTGCTTGAGGAAGGGAGAATAGAGTGATTATGCAACTTTGCACTCGAAGTTGGTGCTGCCCAGTCACAGCAGGAAGCAACACTAGGCAAAATTCAGCCAGTGCCTATAGAGGGAGCATTTTACACCAACCCTGGCCAGAGGGTAATCATTCCTCCCAGCAGTCAGAACCTGAGTTCAAGCTAGCTCTGGAACTCCATTATTGGCTAAAGCTCTCTGGAATCCTAAATAAACTTAAAAGTCAGTCTAGGCCACAATTCCTAGGAAAGTCCCAGTGCTGTTCTGAGATTGGAGTCAATGGACATGGGATGCATGCAACCAGCAAGACACTAGCTGTGGTGACACAAGGGAATGCTGTGTCACTAATACAGGAGTTAAGAAGAAATTACTTAGAAAGATAGTAAGGGTACAGGAGTCCAGAAAGGCAGGACGACTCAAAGCAGGAAGTGGACTCCCAGGTTACAGGTAAGTGAGAGACAAACAGCTGCATTCTTTTGAGTTTCTGGTTAGCTTTTCCAAACAAGGCAATCAGATATGCATTTATCTCTGTGAGCAGAGAGATGACTTTGAATAGAATGGGAGGCAGATTCGCCCTAAGCAGTCCCCAGCTTGACTTTTCTCTTTAGTTTAGTGACTTGGGGGCCCAAAGATTTATTTTCCTTTTACATTTACCCCCTTGTCTTTTTAAAATCTTTTGGAGAAAGAATTTTAGAAGAAAAGGAGTCTCTGGTCTCAGGTTCATCTGATCACTCAAGGCTAAGACAGATTATTCCTAAATGAGTAGGTCCTAAGTTATTAGAAAAGCTCATTTTTAGCAGGTTGTAAAGTCTCATGTCCTACAAAGAGAAAATAGAGAAAGGGAGAAAAACAACAATAAACAAAAGAACAATCCTGGAAAATCAATATAGGCCACATTACTATGAATTCTATACAGTAGTAGGCAGGTATGAAAGTGGCTTATGTATGTAAATAGGTTGCTGTTATTTTCCTCTGGAGTTTAAGTTGTCTAGCTTGAGTTTGCTGGGCTTTAAGAAAGAACAGCTAAGTTTTCAGTGATTTCAAATTAGGAAAAATGGGTAAGAAAAGGAAAAGAAAAAATAAAAACAATTGAAAACATTATTTTGGAAACATGTAGCCAGGAAAAATTAGAATTCAGTCCAAACAGTATAAAATAATAAAAATAGAAAAACATTAGACAAGACTAGAATCTAAAAACAGGTATATTATAGTTTTTGAAACATGATTTTTCTCTCTCCAGTTTCCCATTTTTACTAAAGACAAATCATTGTAGGACCAATTTGTTTTATTATACTTGGCCAGATAATTTGTATGAAGTGCAACAAGAATTATTTTTCACATAGGCATTTTAAATTGGCTTTGATGGAACTTTGTTCCATAAAAGGAATCTCAGATAAGAATTTTTTAAAGCTGAGCCCAGCCATGGATTTGTACCAACAAATACCTATGATTTGGGTAAATTCCTCTCCTCTTGAGGTCCCAAGATAACTTAGGGCTCCTAGGCCTGTCAGAAAGTGACATTCTTTACTTACCACAGGTCAGGAACCCTACTCAGGGATGGTTTAGACAAAGTATGAGGCCAGTTTTCCCAAGGGGCTTTTATTGGCTCTGCAAATCAAGTTTGATTCTTTAAAGAAAAGCACACCATTCTAGGCAAAGCCTTGGAAAAATAACCACTTTCTCCAATGGTGTCCTGTTGCAGAAGAAAACATTCTTACGGCACTTATGCAAATAACTATACTGCCATAAGTTAAGCATACTCACAAATAGTTTCCAAATTCTGGAGAAATCAGGTAGAGAGAAACAAATACAAACCAAATTTTGTTCATAGGAGTACACTTTACCCAATTGCTACAAACTGTTAATAGCTCAAGTTTTCTTGATTTTGAAAAACAAAGAATCAGGTATGTTTTAAGCAAAAATGCAAAAAGATTAGTTCAGTCTTCCATTAGTTCAGCCCACGCAGTTAACTCCTGTTTTGCATAGTATTCATGAACATTCCAGCTCTATGTGATAGTCCTGAAAGTTTTTGCTCTAATGTCACTATCTCCAAAGTTATCAGAACCCTGCATTCAAGAGCACCTGTTAGAGTTTTATAGCTGACTATAAAACCTCCTTCTAAAGAGGACCAAAACAAGACAACAGTTGTCCGTGGATGACAAAAAGTTTTAGGGCAGTCAAGGATGCAATTGACAAGAAAATTTGTTACCTATGTCACACACAATAATTTAACATAACAATTACAATTATTACTGATAACATACAGTAAGTCATATCAGAATTATAGGAGTTTCCCATAATTTTGGAACACATACCAACAACATATTTATATAAATACAGCCCCCAAAATGTCAAACATCATTTCATATGTGGCAATGCTTCCTGTATGATTTTTATACCAAATAAGCCAAATAGTCATTTTTGGACTTTAGGAAACTTAATATCCTAAAGCATTAATTAAGTCAGAAAAAGACATAATTTATAATTTGATTTTGGGAAGTTTGTTAAAAAGGTTAAAAACACTTGATATCACAAAATAGAATCACAGGTCACTGTAAAATAAGTCATTCATTTAACTAAAGTGATAACTCAAGGATTTCCAAAAAAGGCAAAAAACATCATTCTTTGAGAGGAGACTTAATTTTCCAAAAAAGCCCTAATAAAAACAGCATGAAGCCAATTAAATTTGGTTTTCAAAATCTTATAAATAATCTATAAAATTTAAATCATCTTGACTATAAGATATAAAGGTTATAAAAGCCTTATGGAAATTATAACCTTTATTAAGGAGTTGATTAACACTTCAAGAAAACCTTATTAGGGCCAGGTGTGGTGGCTTACACCTGTAATCCCAGCACTTTGGGAGGCCAAGGCAGGCTCATCACAAGGTCAGGAGTTCAAGACCAGCATGACCAACATGGTACAACCTCGTCTCTACTAAAAATTCAAAAATTAGCTGGGCATGGTGGCGTGCACCTGTAATCCCAGCTACTCAGGAGCCTGAGGCAGGAGAATCACTTGAACCCAGGAGGCGGGGGTGGCAATGAGCCAAGATCGTACCACTGCACTACTCCAGCCTGGTCAACGGAGCGAGACTCTGTCTCAAAAAAAAAAAAAAAAAAAAGAAAACCATATTAATCTGACTCAGGGGCCCATATGTTGGTCTTGCATCAGTGTGCTTTTGACATTAATGGTTAATTTATAGAGAAACTGAACTTAATTCATCTCTCAAAATTGGTCCTTACAATGTCATATGTCCACCTCATCCATGCTAGTTCCTGGGCCTTGAGGAGTTGAATAGCTTTAATTTCTGGCCTTGTGTCTCACAAACAGTTTATTTTAATCGGCATCTTCTACCGGATTTGAAGATGAGGCTTTAACTGCTGTTAGTGTTAAGACTTAACCAGGACTTGGTGTCCTTTTTAACCCAGGAGTTAAAGCCCTGTAACTCAACAGCACAAGGACTTTAAAAGAACATACAGAAAGTTACACAGATGTAAAAACCTTGATTAAAAATTTTTCTATCTCAGTTTTTTTCTAAGCAAACTAAACTTAGTAATAATGACATAGGAATTCTTTCAATAAAGTGTAAAATCTGTTTATTAGACCAGTTACCCAAGGCAAAATAAAAGACCTTCTGCAGTGTGACTGCAATTCCCTATGGGGAATATTATGTAGGAGGAAACATTTCCTTTAGACCTTTAAGATAAAACTTTTTTTTTTTCATTTTGCTGGCCGTTCCCTCCCCCACCCCTGCCACCACAATAGCGCCTTTTGTGTGTATGTGTGTGGCAGGGGGGAATTTAGCCACTTCAGAGGACTTGTTCCCCACAATTTGGAAGTTTCCTTTGGATTTGATCAAGTTGGATATAATTGGTCAGACCCAATGGGAAAAAGACTGAAACAACAACAAAACAGAAACAAACAACAACAACAACAAAAAAAAAGTTAAGGGAAATAAACATTCACACAACTTATATGATTATTGAGTCCTCTAATGGTAAGAAGAAATTAAGAGCAGCTGGTTGTTAATCTTCCCTTAGTCAAGACAAACACCAATTCAATTACTTTCCAAGGGACAGGTCTCAGGCTGAAGACCGCTCTCTACCATCCTAGAAAGAGGTAAAAACAAACTCATCTTCCCTATTGAGAGTGAGCTCAAACTCCATAAAAGAGTTACCTGCCTTCCATCATCATGGAAGCAGGAAAACTTGTGTTCCTAGTGTTGGAAGCAAGCAAACCTCCAAAAAAAGAAGTTGTACAGCAAAATAAACCTTAGATCTTGACCAAATTTTGAGAGATTAGGGATTTTCTGGAGGGGGTGCTCCCAGGCCTCAGTAAATTGTTCTATTGGTTTGAGCCATAAAGATAGCTCAACCTGGTACTATGCATCAATAGAAGATTTGTCAAAGGTCAGGGGCCCCTCCACTCAGAATCCCTTTGTGGTTACCAAAATGTGAACCCCAAATATCTGATACAGGTCTCAGTTAATTTAGAAAGTTTATTTTGCCAAGGTTGAAGGTGCATGCCTGTGACACAACCTCAGGAGGTCCTCATGACATGTGTCCAAAGTGGTTGAGGCATAGCTTGGTTTTATACATTTTAGGGAGACATCAGACATCAATCAATATATGTAAACATATTAATACATTGGTTTTGTCCAGAAAAGTGGGATAACTCGAAGCAGGAAGGGGACTTCCAGGTCACAGGTAGGTGAAAGACAAACCATTGCACTCTTTTGAGTTTCTGGTTAGCCTTTCCAAAGGAGGCAATCAGATATGCATTTATCTCAGTGAGCAGACGGATGACTTTGAATGGGAGGCAGGTTTGCCCTAAGCAGTTCCCAGCTTGACTTTTCCCTTTAGTTTAGTGATTTTGGGGTCCCAAGACTTATTTTCCTTTCACAACCCTAACACACATATGGCTACATAACCAAAAACTTAGATCACAACACTCAATTCCCTTTGAATGCTTGGAAAGCTTTTTTAGGGACAGGTGCAAATAAGTCCAAACAGCAGAGATTAGATACCCAACTCTTCAATGCCCAGCCATCGATGAATATACACAAGCATCAAGACCATCTAGGAAAACATGAACTTACAAATTGAACTAAATAAGATACCAGTGACCAATCCCAAGTTACAGAGATAAGTGACCTTTCAGACAGAGAACTAAAAAGGGCTGTTTTGAGAAAGCCCAACAAAATTTAAGATAACACAGAGGAAATTTAGAATCTCAAGAGACAAAGTTGACAAAGAGTTTGAAATAGTTTTTAAAAAATCAAAAATCAAGTGGAAATTCTAAAGCTGTTAAGTTTAATTGACAAACTAAATAATGCATCAGAATATCTCAACAGCAAAATGGATTAAGTGGAAGAAAAAAATAGCTTGGAGACAAGCTATTTAAAAATTTACAGCAGACAAGACAAAATAAAAAAGTATAAAAAGAAATGAAGCACACCTACAAGATCTAGAAAATAACCTTAAATGGACAAATTTAAGAGTTATTGACCTTAAAGAGGAGGTAGAGAAAGAAATCAGGGTAGACAGTTTATTCAAAGATATAATAACAGAGAACTTTCCAAACCTAAAGAAGGATGTTGATATTAAAGTACAAGAAGCCTATAGGACACCAAGCAGGCTTAACTCAGGTAAGACTACTTCAACACATTTAATAATCAGACTCTCAAAGGTAAAAGATAATGAATCCGAAAAGCAACAAGATAAAAGAAATAACATTTATTATGGAGAAGACAGTCTCTTCAAAAAGTGATGCTGGGAAAACAGGATATCCATATGCAGAAGAATGAAACTAGATTCCTATCTCTTGCCATATATGAAAATCAAATCAAAATGGATTCAAGACTTAAAGAGCAAAACTGTGAAACTAGTAGGAAAAAAAAATTGAAAAAACTGTCCAGGACATTGGTCTGGGCAAAGATTTCTTCAGTAGTACCACAAAAGCACAGGCAACCAAAGAAAAAATGGACAACGGGGATCACATCAAGTTAAAACTCTTCTGCACAGCAAAGGAAACAATCAACAAAGTGAAGAGACAACCCACACAATGGGAGAAAATGTCTACAAACTATCTACTGAAAGGGATTCATAACCAGAATATATAAGGAGCTCAAACAACTCTATAGAAAAAAATTTAATAATCTGATGTAAAAGTGGACAGAAGATCAGAACATACATTTCTCAAAAGAATACGTACAAATGACAAAGAGATATATGAAAAGGTGCACAACATTATTGATCATCAGAAAAATACAAGTCAGGTTGGGCATGGTTGCTCACGCCCGTAATCCCAGCACTTTGGAAGGCCAAGGCAGGTGGATCACCTGAGGTCAGGAGCTCAAGACCAGCCTGACCAAGATGGTGAAACTGCATCTCTACTAAAAATACAAAATTAGCCAGGCACAGTGGTGCATGCCTGTAATCTCAACTACTTGGGAGGCTGAGGCAGGAGAATCACTTGAACCTGGGAGGCGGAGGTTGCAGTGAGCCCAGATCACACCTCTGCATTCCAGCCTGGGCAACTAGAGTGAAACTCCATCTCAAAAAAAGAAAAATGTAAGTCAAAACTACAATAAGATATCACCTCACCCCAGTAAAAGGGTTTTTATCCAAAAGACAGATAATAACAAATGCTGGCGAGAATGTGGTGAAAAAGGAACCCTTGTACAATGCCAGTGGCAATGTAAATTAATACAGCCACTATGAAGAACAGTATGGAGGTTCCTCAAAAGCTAAAAATAGGACTACCATATAATCCAGCAATCCCACTGCTAGGTATATACCTAAAAGAAAGAAAATCAGTATATCAAAGAGATATCTGCACTCCCATTTTCATTGCAGCACTATTCACGATAGCCAAGATTTAGAAGCAACCTAAATACCCATCAACAGATAAATGGATAAACAAGATGTGATACATATACACAATGGAGTATTATGCAGACATAAAAAAGAATTTGATCCTGTTATTTGCAACCATGTGGATGGAACTTCAAGACATTATCTTAAGTGAAAGAAGCTAGGCACAAGAAGACAAGCTTTGCATGTTCTCACTTATTTGCGGGAGCTCAAAATTAAATCAGTTGAAGCCATGGAAACAGTAGAATGACAGTTATCAGAGGCTGGGAAGAGCAGTGGTGGGGGAGAGTGGTCACGGTTAGTGGTTACAAAAATATAGATAGAATGAATAAGATCTAGTATTTAGTAGCACAACAGAGTGACTATAGTCAATGATAATTTACAGTACATTTTAAAAAAACTAAAAGTATAATTAGAATGTTTGTAACACAAAGAAATGATAAATGCTTGAGGCGACAGATACCTCACTTACTCTGTTGTGATCATTACACATTGTATGCCTGTATCAAAATATCTCATGTACCACATAAATATACACACCTACTATGCACCTATCAAAATTAAGAATTAAAAACATAAAATAAAATGAGCTTTCTGAAAAAAATACTAAAGAGAGTTTTTTCAGGTAGAAGGAAACTCAGAGAAACAAGATAATGCAAGAGACAGTAAAGTGCAATTAAAGTAAATGTATATGGTAAATAATAATAAAGTCTTCTTGTATCACGGGGTGTCTTTGTGTTTAAAATGCATGTCAGCTGGGTGCAGTGGCTCACGCCTGTAATCCCAGCACTTTAGGAGACTGAGGTGGGTGGATCACTTGAGGTCAGGAGCTTGAGACCAGCTTGGCCGGTATGGTGAAAACCCGTCTCTACTAAAAATACAAAAATTAGCCAGGTGTGGTGGCGTAAACCTGTAATCCAAGCTACTAGGGAGGCTGAGACAGGAGAATCGCTTGAACCTCTGAGATGGAGGTTGCAGTGAGCCGAGATCATGCCATTGCATTCCACCCTGGTCAATAGAGTGAGACTTCATCTCAAAAAATAAAAATAAATTTTAAAAAATAAAATAAATACTTTAATAAAATGCATGTCAATGATAATGAAGGGCAAGAAGGTGATAAATAGAATTAAAGAACTAAAGTCAGCATTGTCAAGTGGTTGTAAAAGTATTGTATTATACTATAATAAAAGAATTCATGTTGTATTCTCTATGATAATCACTAGAGAATAGAAAAAGAACATACCAAATAACTTAATAGGTTGGAGAAATGAAAAATATATTATAGTAGATTTAAAGCCAAATCTATCAGAAGTTGCATGAAATACACTTTTAAATGTTTTCTTAAAACACAAAGATTGTTAGATTGAGTTACAAAACAAAACCTATATGCTACGTAAAAGATTCAACTTGAATATAAGAAAACAAAAAGTTTAAGGGTTAAAAAAATGTTAACAGATACAAGACCTGTCCCTCTCATCATACATAAAAATCAACACAAAATAAATTAAATACTTAAATGTCAAACTCATAAAACCATGAAACTACTAGAAGAAAACAGAGGAAATGCTTCATGACACTGAACCTGGAAAAGATTTTTTAAATTAAGACCTCCAACACAAATGGGAGAAAACATTTGCAATCTATACATCTGACAAGGGGTTAATATCCAAAATATATGAGAAACTTAAACAATTCAACATCAAAAAAACAACCAGATTAAAACATGGGCAAAAGGCCTTAATGGACATTTTTCAAAAGAAAACATACAAATGGATGACACATATGTTTTAAAAAAACAGTTAATATTACTAATCATCAGGGAAATGCAAATCAAAACCACAGTAAGATACCATCTCAATCTACTTAGAATGGCTTTTATCAAAAAGACATAGGAAAACAAGTGTTGGCAAGGGTGTGGTGAAAAGAACATTTACACACTGTTGGTGGTATTGTAAATTAGTACGGTCATTATGGGCAAACACTATGCAGGTTCCTTGAAAAACTACAACTACTTTATTATCCAGCAATCCCACTATTGGGTATATATCTGTATTAGTCCATTTTCTGTTGCTATGACAGAATACTTGAAACTTGATACTCTATAAATAAAGGGAATTTATTTCTTACAGTTATAGAGGTTGGGAAGCTCAAGGTTGAGAAGCCACATTTAGTAAGAGCTCTCTTACTGAGACATACTAAGGTAGCACAGGATATCACATGGCCACCTCAGTTCCCTCCTTCCTCTTCTTGTAAAGGGACCAGTTCCCCTTCCATGGTGAACCACTAATCCCTTAACTCATTAATTAATGAATGGATTAATCCATATGACCCAATTACTTCTAAAGGATTCATTTCTCCATACTGCCACATTGGTGGTTAAATTTTAACATAAGTTTTAGAGAAGACAAATTCAAACCATAGCAATATCGAAAGGAAATGAAATCAATGTATTGAAGAAATGGTCTGCTCTCCCATGTTTATTGCAGCACTATTTACAATTGTCAAGATATAGAAACAACCTAAGTATACAACAAAGGATGTGGATTTTAGAAATATGGGTGTGTGTGTGTGTGTGTGTGTGTGTGTGTATATATATATATATACACACACACATTTTATATATATAAATATTATCTATATATAATTCTGTTTACATATATAAACAGAATAGAATACTATTCAGCCATAAAAAGGAACAAAATCTTGCCATTTGTGACAACATGGATGAACCTAGAGAACATCATGTTAAGTGAAATAAGCTGGACACAGAAAGACAAATACTACATAATCTCACACACATGTGGAATCTAACAAAAACTATGTTGATATTATAGAAGCAGAGAGTAAAACAGTAGTTGTCAGAGACTGGGGAGGAGAGGACCATGAATGAAGGATGAGGAAAGATTGGTCAGTGGTACAGTAGTGTAACTAAGGTATTGTATATCTCAAAATAGATACAAAAAACAGGCCTTTGAATGTTCTCACTACAAAGAAAAAATAAATGCATGAGGTGACAGATATGCTAGCTATCCCAATTTCATCATTATACAACATACATATGTATCAAAACAACAGATTCTACTCTATAAATATGATAAAAATTACAATGTGTCAATTTTTAAAAATAGATGCAAACACTAAATAAAACTGGTACACCCATACAACCAGTTATGCAGACTTTAAAGCATGAAACCCTAATATATATATAAGAGATTCATAAATATTAAAAGGGCAATGCACTAATAACAAGTAATAATTATAAATTTATATGCATCTAGTAAAATATTTACACAATGCATAAATCAAAATTGGAAAACCTGAAAGACAAATGAAATAACCTAAAAAGAGAAATGAACTAACCTATAATTAAAGTGGAAAAATGCATATGGCTACATAACTGAACAACATGATTAATAATCTGGACTTGATTGACATATATAAAACACTGCATTCAGAAAAAGATTAAGCAAGTAACATTATCATATGGTAAACTTCCAGCAAGTCTTAAAGGATTAAAACAATTCAAAACATTTACACGAAATCAAACTAAAATAATTAAAATAAAACTTAAACCCTGCCAAAATATTCAGAAATAAAAGAAAATATTTTCTAATTTGAAATGGCATGAACTAGAATAGTCTATAGATTAATTATACCAATCAACGTGTACAGCTTCATGAGAAAGTACAAATGAGAACACACATAACCAGCATCTAAATCAAGTAAGAGTATTACCAGAAAGTATTGTACTTAGCAACGCATTTCAGTAATTCAAGGGTTAAAGAAAAAAAATCACAATGAAAATTAGAATAAAATTTGAACTAAATAAACATATGCCCTTTGATCATTTGCAGGATGCAGATAAATTTGAGCTTACAGAAAATTTATAACTTAAATTAATATTAGTGAAAAAAACTAATCATCTAAGTATCCATCTCAAGAAGTTAGAAAAAAACACAACAAATAAAGAATAACAGAAGAAAACCACTTACAAAAATATGAAGGTATTAATGAAATAGAACAAAGACCTGCATTTGAGAAAAGGGAGGGAAAGCCAAACACTGTTTTTTTTTTTTTTTAAGGATCAATAGAATTGATAGACTTCTAGCAAAAAGAAAAAAAAAAGAAAGAAAAGAAATTATCACCAATATAAAAAATAATCATGAGGCCATCCCAAGCATTCAGGAAGTATAAAATGTCTGTCATTCAACAACAGAAACAGAGGAAACACTTTCTAACATGATTTATGAGGCCAACTTAAACCTAGAAAAAAAAAAAAACTGACAAGGACATTCCAAGAAAGAAATATTAAAGGCCAAGCTCTTTTCTGAATATAAATGGAAAATCATCAATAAAATATTCGCAGACATCTCAGGAATATATAAAAAACATGATAATAAATCATGATAAAATTGGATTTGATCCACAAAAGTAAGGTTATTTTAACATATGAAAAATTATCAATAAAATTTACCACCTGAACTATAAAATGGAAAAAAATGATATTTTATTAGCTATAGAATAAGCATTTGATAAAAATCCTCTTATAAAAAAATTCATAGCAAACCAGGAAATTTAAAAAATATTTTTATTGTGATTAAATATCTACCAAAACCCCTTATAGCTAATATGATGCTTAATGATCAAATGTTAAACTTCTCCTCAAGTTTAGGCATAAGACTTTTACTGAACTCTGTACTCTAGTGGAATTAGGTAAAAATAAATAAATAAAAATATGTAAACAGAAGAAAGAAAATTGCCATTATTCACAGATAATATTTTAATGAAGAAAGTCCAAATAAAAATAAAACATAAGAATTTATAAATAAATTAAGCAAAATTATTAGCAAAAGTCAATAGAAATTCTATTTCTATAGACTAGCAACAAAAAATCAGAAAACAAAACTTAACAATGATTTCATTTTGGTCTAGTTCTGAACAAGATAGAGTAGACATATTTCAACCCATTCTATCTTGCTGATTATACTGATAAACCAGTACAACAAAATACATGAAACTATCATCAGAGTACTCTGAAAGGTAGGGGGAAAATGCAGACTCTCTTGAGAACTGAGGACCCTGGGTTCAGTTTCCCATTTTGTGTTTTATTGCTTGTTTTCTGTTTTTTGGTTCTGTTTGTTGGTTTTCCCTCCTGTATATCCCCAGTCTGGTGATGAAGAAGCTTTTGTCACCTGGAAACACCAACGGTCACACACTGTAAAAGTGAAAAATAAAAAACTGGCCAGGCACAGTGGCTGAACCTGTAATCCCAGCACTTTGAGACACTGGGGCAGGAGGCTTGCTTGAGCCTAAGGAGGATGAAGTTGCAGTGAGCAGTGATCATGCCACTGCACTGCAGCCTGGGTGACAGTGCAAAACCCTGTCTCAAAAACAAAAGCAAAAACAAACTACCATACCCATACACACAAAAAACTATTCATGCTTTTTCCATTCTAGCTGTAGGTCTGGGAGAGGAGTATCCCTGCAGAACAAAAACTTTTTGACTTGTTAGTGGTTTATTCAGGGATTCGACTTCTTCCTGGCTTAGAGTTAGGAGGGTGGATGTGTCCAGGAATTTATCCATTAGATTTTCTAGTTTATTTGTGTAGAGGTGTTTACAGTATTCCTCTGATGGTAGTTTGTATTTCTGGGGGATCAGTAGTGATATCTCCTATATCATTTTTTATTGCACCTATTTGTACTGAAATTGAGGCAGTAATTAATAGCCTGCCAACAAAAAAATGTTGAGAACCAGACCGATTCACAGCCAAATTCTACCAGAGGTACAAAGAGGAGCTGGCACCATTTCTTCCAAAACTATTCCAATCAATAGAAAAAGAGGGAATCCTCCCTAACTCATTTTATGAGGCCAGCATCATCCTGATACCAAAACCTGGCAGAGACACAACAAAAAAAGAAAATTTCAGGCCAATATCCCTCATAAACATCAATGCGAAAATCCTCAATAAAATACTGGCAAAACGAATCCAGTAGCACATCAAAAAGCTTTTCCACCACAGTCAAGTTGGTTTCATCCCTGGGATGCAAGGCTGGTTCAACATATGTAAATCAGTAAACATAATCCAACGCATAAACAGAACCAATGACAAAAACCACATGATTATCTCAATAGGTGCAGAAAAGGCCTTCCATAACATTCAACACCCCTTCATGCTAAAAACTCTCAATGAACTAGGTATTGATGGAACATATCTCAAAATAATAAGAGCTATTTATGACAAACCCACAGCCAATATCATACTGAATGAGGAAAAACGGGAAGAATTCCCTTTGAAAACTGGCAGAAGACAAGGATGCCCTCTCTCACCACTCCTATTCAACATATTATTGGAAGTTCTGGCTACGGCAATCAGGCAAGAGAAAGTAATAAAGGATATTCAAATAGGAAGAGAGGAAGTCAAACTGTCTCTGTTTTCAGATGACATGATTGTATATTTAGAAAACCCCATCATCTCAGCCCAAAATCTCCTTAAGCTGATAAGAAACTTCAGCCAAGTCTCAGGATACAAAATCAATGTGTAAAAATTACAAGCATTCTTATACACCAATAACAGACAAACAGAGAGCCAAATCATGAGTGAACTCCCATTCACAATTGCTTCAAAGAGAATAAAATACCTAGGAATCCAATTTACAAGGGATGTGAAGAACCTCTTCAAGAACTACAAACCACTGCTCAAGGAAATAAGAGAGGACACAAACAAATGGAAAAACATTTCATGCTCATGGATAGAAGAATCAGTATCATGCAAATGGTCATACTGCCCAAAGTAATTTATAGATTCAATGCTATCCCCATCAAGCTACCACTGACTTTCTTCACAGAATTGGAAAAAACTACTTTAAACTTCATATGGAACCAAAAAACAGCCCACATAGCTGAGACAATCCTGGGCAAGAACAACAAAGCTGGAAGCATCACGCTACCTGACTTCAAACTATACTACAAGGCTACAGTAACCAAAACAGTACAGTATTGGTACCAAAACAGATACATAGACCAATGGAACAGAATAGAGGCCTCAGACATAACACCACACAGCTACAACCATCTGATCTTTGACAAACCTGACACACATAAGCAATGGGTAAAGATTCCCTATTTAATAAATGGTGTTGGGAAAACTGGCTAGCCATATGCAGAAAACTGAAACTGGACCCCTTCCTTACACCTTATACAAAAATCAACTCAAGATCTATGAAAGACTTAAACATAAGACCTAGGACCATAAAAATCCTAGAAGAAAACCTGGGCAATACCATTCAGGACATAGGCATGGGCAAAGACTTCATGTCTAAAACACCAAAAGCAATGGCAACAAAAGCCAAAATTGACAAACGGGGTTTAATTCAACTAAAGAGCTTCTGCACAGCAAAAGAAACTATCATCAGAGTGAACAGGCAACCTACAGAATGGGAGAAAATTTTTGCAAATCAATTCAGCTGACAAAGGGCTAATATCCAGAATCCACAAAGAACTTAAACAAATTTACAAGAAAAAAATCAAACAACCCCATCAAAAAGTGGGCAAAGGATATGAACAGACACTTCTCAAAAGAAGACATTTATGCAGCCAACAGACATATGAAAAAAAGCTCATCAACGCTGGTCATTAGAGAAATGCAAATCAAAATCACAATGAGATACCATCTCACACCAGTTAGAATGGTGATCATTAAAAAGTCAGGAAACAACAGATGCTGGAGAGGATGTGGAAAAATAGGAATGCTTTTACACTGTTGGTGGGAGTGTAAATTAGTTCACCCATTGTGGAAGACAGTGTGGTGATTCCTCAAGCATCTAGAACTAGAGATACCATTTGACCCAGCTATCCCATTACTGGGCATATACCCCAAGGATTATGAATCATTCTACGATAAAGACACATGCACTCTTATGTTTACTATGGCACTATTAACAGTAGCAAAGGCTTGGAACCAACCCAAATGTACATCAGTGATAGACTGGATAAAGAAAATGTGGCACATATACACCATGGAATACTATGCAGCCACAAAAAAGGATGAGTTCATGTCCTTTGCAGGGACATGGATGACGCTGGAAACCATCATTCCCAGCAAGCTATCACAAGATCAGAAAACCAAACACCACATGTCCTCACTCATAAGTGGGAGTTGAACAATTAAAACACATGGACATAGGGAGGGGAACATCACACACTGGGGCCTGTTGGGGGTCGGGGGCTAGGGGCGGGATAACATTAGGAGAAATACCTGATGTAGGTGATGGGTTAATGGGTACAGAAAACCACCAGGGCACGTGTATACCTATGTAACAAAACTGCACATTCTTCACATGTAACCCAGAACTTAAAGTATAATTTTAAAAAAATCTTTTTGACTACACTCGCTCTACTCTAGCCAAACATCATGAAAATAAACACCACTCTATGCCTCCCTCGCTCCACTGTGCACAGCTGCCAGCACTGCAACTGTCTGACAAGAGTCTTGGCTTCTACCCCAGCTCTATAGTGAGGAAGTAGCTTTGTCTCCTGCCTGGTAGGCATTTGCAGAGGTTGTGCGTATGAGCAGAGCCTGGCTACCATCCCAAGGTGACAGTAAGGAGACAGTTCCCCTCCTGACACTGGTAGGCATCTATAGAGTTTGTTTGAGTAAAGCCTTACTATCATCTCACACAAGCAGTTAAAAGACAGCTCCTCCTGGCTCCTAGATATCTGCAGAGATTATGTGTGTGAACACACCCCTGACTACCACCCTAGCTTGACTGTCATGACATTTAAATAGGAAACTGAGTCATATCATAATACCTCAAATTTCTAAAATGCAATACAAAATAACTCTTCGTAACTAGAAAATTAACTCAAATGAGGAATAATCAATCTGACACTGACAGAGCAGAGAAAAAGCATCAGTAAATTTGAATATATATCAATAAAAAGGTATTGTCTGAACAACAAAGAGAAGATTGAAAATAAACGAATAGAGCCGAGCCTCAGGGACCTGTAGGACAATACAAAGATCTTATCTCTGGGTCATGAGACTCCCAAAAGGACAGGAATTCACAGTTTCAATTAAAAAATGAAATAAAATAAAATGAAGGCTGAAAACTGCTCAAATTTGGTGAAAGACATAAAATTCCAGAATCAAGAGGTTCAGTGAACCCACAAAGAGGATAAAGCAAAACAACCCATCCCCAGGCACATCAAAATCAAACTTCTGAAAACCAAGAACAAAAAAATCTTAAAATCATCCACAGAAAAACAATGTATTACTTATAAAAACAACATTCTGATGACAAATTTCTTTTCAAAAACCATGGGAACCAAAAGAAAGTGGCATATTTTCCAAATGCTGAAAAAAAAGCCCCTGCCAAGAGTCGGAATCTTATATCCACGGAGAGTGAAATAAATACCTTTTTCAGATTAAGAAAAAGAGAAATTGATACCAGAAAACCTATCTGAAAAGAACTGTTGCAGACGGCTATTCAAATAAAGGAACTAACAACAGAAAGAAGTTTGGAACATCAGGAATGAAGAAAGAGTAAAGGAGCAGATAACTACATGAGTGAATATAATAAGATATTCTCCTTCTGAGTTTTAAAAACTGTGTGTTTGTGTGTCTCTAACAAAAATATTTTATCTAAAAAAACAGAAACTCGTCCAAATCAACAAAAATTATAGATAACTTTTAGGAAAGATATCCTGAAATTTGAATTGGCATGTCAAAAATGTTTTAAAGATGATATAGAAATGGCCAATAATTATGTGAAAAGATATTTATGTTGAGTGGTGACCAGGAAGATGCCAATTTGCAATAACATGGGATACCAACATGCATTTATTAACCTGGCTAAAATTAAAGATTGACAACACTAAGTATTGGCAAGATTGCAGAGCAATTTGAACTTCATATACTGTCGGTGCTATGTTCATTATTCACTATAGTATATTTTTTGGTGATCAAACAGAAGATGCATTTAGTTAACATCTATCTATTAACTCATATTTATGGTCTTTGCTGTTGTATTTTAAATTAATTTCTAAAATTTCACTGTGTTTCATAAATGTTCCATGGGCAGAAATTTTTAACAAAATAAATTCAGTATTTGTTAAAGAAAGAAGAGTGAACTACATATGCTGAAGCCAAAATTGCTCATGGTGAAGGCAACATGTGTTATTTTCTCTGGATGGAGTTGCAGCTTAACAAATTTTCTCTGATGTTTTTCTATATTTCTGTATTAATGCTAAAATACAGCCAAATGTTCCTCTCAAATTTGTTCAATTTTCACTTAGGTCATGGAAATACTGTTTTTTACTTTCTTGCCAATACTATTAATACTTTTTTTTTCCAAAAATTACATGTATACATGGTTCAGACAAGCAAAGAGTGCCGGAGATATTACAAGGAAAAATAGCAGCCTCCTGTGCCACTTTGTATTACCCCAATTCCTGCATTCAACTCTGTTATTTGGCATTTATTTCCATGTTTCCAAATAACACAATACTGTTATGTATTGTTTTCATTTCAGCTAAAACTTGACTTCTTAGTATGGAAAATCTTCATTTAGTCCTTGCCCTAAACTCAGCACACTTTTTCTCCAGTATGATATAACAATTTGTAATTAAACTTCTCTCTCGGTCCAGCATATGAAGAAATCCAGGGGTTTGGCTATTATGCTTGTCAGCATTATCATGCACCCTTGTTTCTTTCTTTTTGCTTCATCCCATGCAGATACTGATATCATGAAGGTCTTGCTAGTTTTGGTAGGTTTTGATGGGTTATCCCCACCTGCTTGTATGTTGGGATTTGTAGGGAAAACTTGTCAATTAGTTTCATTGTAAATGCGCATGGATTTGGGGCTTTGCTGTCTTATTGCTCTGCTTCTGTGTGGGGATATGCCATCTCCACTGTCATGACACCTTTCTGATATCCCTACATTTGAATATAAAACTGAGATAATAACACGTTCTTACTTTATAAGTGTATAAGAATCAACTTAGAAGAACACCAATAATAAATACTGTAAGGAAATGTGATGAATCACTGAAATGGAGCTTTATATAGCAAAAGGGGTATTTTCCCAATGAAGACTTAGGTGATCATCACAGCCCAAGAAAAAAAAATCATAATTTCTCTTCTGGCGTTTACATAATGATAGCTTGAATAATTCTCACATGTGGACACAATTTATCTTCTCAATTGTGTGATTGTGTAGGACAATGGTTGAATGCTCATTAGTACTGAATAGACTAGCACGAAACAGAAGTGGTGCTAATGACGATCAGTGAAGGTTTGTTAAATGAGCAAGTAAACGAAAATGTGAATTGATTAAAAATTATTTTTCTTTGATTTAGAGTAAATCCTTACATATTCCTGGGCAGGTTATCTTACTTCTTGCATTATCTTGTGTGGCGGTACAAAAACATTTCACTGAACTCTTTGCTATATTGACAAGTGAACTCCTATTTTCTCTGAGCGTGGAGATTTCCAAACAACTATGTAGGTTTTGTGTTACAGAGAATAAACAAGAGAGGACAGAACTTAGACCACTCTATTTTCTTCCCGGAGGAAATTACAGAACAAATTTTAGTTTGGAATTAGATTGTGGGAGTGGGCTCCTGTCCAGTTCCTGCCATGTCAGACCTTCAAACTGTGGCTTTATTATTCTGTTCAAAGTGAATTCTCAACCTATCAAACACACATGTAGTAACATATATGTCTAAAAATGTTACCACTACTGGAAGAGATAAATCAATTTTACATTATTTAATATTCTAATTGCTTCTTTCTCATTATGATTAATAGAAGAATGACTGTTAGTGGCATTAGGAATTGGAAAAATTGTTATTTTCTTATTATTCTGTCATATTCATTCAGTATATTTTTAAAAAGGGAAGCCCTGGTCAATATGTCACCTAGAATCCTAGGGAAAGAAAGAAGCTGGCTGTGGTGGGAGGGATATGGTATCTAAGTTACCCCGTATCATCATCTAAAAATTTCAAGGAATTTGGTCTTACAGTACATGACAGCCAGAACTGGCCTTATAATTTGTTAATAACATTATTTACAGTTCATATTTCAAAGCTAAGGAAGATTAATTAAGCTAAAATTTCACAGAGAGGCAGAACTGGAACTAGAATCTGGATTTCCTGGCTCCCTGTTCAGTGCTTTTTCTTCCTCATCTCCCAAATTTGCCCCAGCGCAAGTTTGTTTTGATTAGCCTTCTTCAGATCTAAATTATTAATGCCTGAAAATCAGACACAGAATATTTCAGAAAAAAAGTTCTATAGTGGCCAGATTAAAAAGTGTGATAAACCCCACTGAATTTGAGAAGAGTGCTAAGTAACTGAGACATGCCATGACATAAGCCTCTGCCATCAGTGCTTCCCACTGTGTTCTAAACTGTAAAACTCAATACCTCCCTAAAATGGTCCAAATGCTCAATGGAAAATTCTATTAATTATAATTGAAAATGGCATCACTTACAATCATCTTAATAATGCACACACCCCAAAGACAATATGTAATGATGAGCCTTGAGTCCAGCACACACCTAGATAACAGTATTGGGTTACAGTTCATATGATTTTCTTTTTTGTTTCATTTAAAAATATTTTATATGGCATAAGGCTATTGGATTTTTGGAATCTTAAATCTACAAAGATGTTCTTTCAGCTTTAAAAACATTTTCTATTTCATTCATAAAGATCATGTTTATTTGGTCTACTTCTGGCCACTCAAAAATGCTGTTTTAAAGGAAAATACTAAGTTGACTAAAGTTTAGAATTTACAACACAGATAAAATGTTATTCCCTATCTTAATATGTTACTAAACTGGATAATTTACGCAATTAAAATATTGCACAAAGGAATTGCTCTATGCCTCATCATGGTTTTATTTTTCTTAACACGATCTTAAAATGCTTCTTTAACTCATTTCAATTCTAGAAGTAATAAGGATCAACCACATTTTTTAAAGACTTTAATCTTCCTGGAGGTGATTACAGAACAAATTTGAGTTTGGAATTTCACTGTGGGGAGTGAGCTCCTGTCTAGTTCCTCCTGTGTCAGAACTAAAAAACTGTGGCTTTATTATTCTGTTCAAAGTGAATTCTCACCTTATCAAACACATGCATAATAACATCTATGCCTAAAAATGTTACCACTACTGGATGAGATAAATCAATTTTATATTATTTAATATTTTAATCACTTCTTCCTCATTATGATTAACAGAAGAATGACTTTGGATAACAGTGCTTTATCAGATGTGTATGTTGCAAATACATCCTCCAAATTTGTGCTTCTCTTCTCATTCTCTTGATATTGTCTTTCACAGAGAGTAAGTTTTTAATTTTAATGAATTACAACTTCTGAATTATTTCTTTCATGAATCATGCCTTTGGTGTTGTATCTACAAACATCACTATATCCTAAGTCATCTAGGCTTTCTTCTATGTTATTGTCTAAGACTTTCTAAGACCTTTGTTATTTGTATATTACATTTAGGTCTGTGATTCATTTTTATTTAATTTTTTTATTCCAGTGTAAGGTCTATGTCTAGATTTTATTTGAACATGTGGTTGTTGAGTTGTTCCAGCACCATTTGTTGAAAAGACATGTTTTCTCCATTGTATTGCCTTTGTTCCTTTATCAAAGATTAGTTGACTATATTTATTGGGTCTATTTCTGGGCTATTTTTTCAATTGACCTATTTGTCTATTCTTTCAACAATACCACAGTCTCAATGACTGTAGCTTTATAATAAACATTGAAGTCATGTAGTGTCAGTCCTCCAACTTTGTCCTTCACCTTCAATATTGTGTTGACTATTCTGGGTGTTTCTCCTCCCCATCTCAATGCTAGAATCTGTTTGTCAATATCTGCAAAATAACTGTCTGGGATTTTGACCAGGATTGCATTGAATCTGTAGATCATGTTAGAAAGAACTTACAACTTGGCAATATTGGGTCTTCCTTTTCATAAAAGTAGTTCTATTTAGTTCTTCCTTGATTTCATACAGATTTTTTGTCATCTTCCTCATATAGATCTTGAACATATTTTTGTTAGATTTGTTTCTGTTTAATCTTTGGGGTGCTAATATAAATGGTAACGTGTTTTAATTTCAACTTCCAATTGGTCATTGCTAGTATATAGGGCAATAATTGACTTTTGTGTATTAACCTTGTTTCCTACAACCTTGCTATAATTGCTTATTAGTTCCCGAAGTTATTTTTGTCAATTCTTTCAGATTTTCTACATAGGCAACCATGTCATTTGTGAAGAAAGTAAGTTTTATTTCTTCTTTCCCAATCTTTACAGTTTTTACCTTATTTTCTTGTCTCATTGTATTAAGTAGGACGTCCATTACAATATGGAAAAGCTGTGGTAGGAAGAGACATCCTTGCCTTGTTCCTAATCTTGGTGGGAAAGATTCTATTTTGTCATCACTAAGTATAATGTAAGCTGTAATTTTTATGTAGATATTTTCATTTACCTCTATTTCTAGTTCATCATGAATGGACGTTAAACTTTATCAGATGCTTTTTCTGCATCTATTTGTATAATTACATGATTTTTCTTCTTTTGCCTTTTGATGAAATAGATTATATTAATTGATTTTTGAATGCTGACCCAGCCTTGCATACCTGGGATATATCCCCACTTGTTCATGGTGTGCAATACTTTATTACATTGTTGGATTCAATTACTAGGATGTTGAGGATTTTAGAATCAACATTTGTTAGATATTTGTCTGTAGTTTCCTTGTAATGTCTTCTGTTTTGGCATTAGGGTAATGCTGGCCTCAAAGTATGAGTTAGGAAGCATTTCTTATGCTTCTGTCTTCTGGAAGAAATTAGAGAATTTGCATAATTTTTTTCTTAAAAGTTTGGTAGAATTCTCCAGTGAACTCATCTGGTACTGGTGCTTTCTATAGAATATTATTTATTTATTCAATTTATATAATATAGGCCTATTCAGATTGTCTAGTTCTTCTACTATGAGTTTTGGCTAATTGTGTTTTCCCATAAATTGGTCAATTTCGTCTATGTTATCAAATTTGCAGGAATAGAGTTGCTCATAGTATCATCTTTTTAATGGACATGGAATCTGAAGTGATCACTCTTCTTTCGTGCCTAATACTAGTAATTTGTGTCCCCTCCCTTCTTAGCCTGGCTTAGTGATTTAATTAAACTTTTTTAAAAAAAACCTGCTTTTGGTTTTATTGATTTTTGGTTTTTAATTTCATAATATCAGCTCTAATCCATCAATTTTATCATTCCATCAATCCATCTATCAAAACTATACCTGATTATTCTAAAATTCAAATTGTACAAAAAGTGTAAGGTGAACATTACAACTTCAACTATTCTCACTTTCCAACTTCCCAGTCCAGAAATAACCACAATTAATATTTTTGTAGGTATCCATTAATATTGTAAGCATAAACATATGTATATCATTTTCTTATAAATAGCATTCTACCATCTATATAAATCTGTAACTTGAAAATCTACTTAATCTCTATCACCAGAAAATCTTTACTAGAGTAACATCATTGTTTATGTCAATAGAATGCATAACAAACTCTAATTTAGCTGATGCTCAGTTCCCCACAGCTAAATTTTAGCTACTAAAGGTACCTCAGAAGAACCTAGTACTGAGGATAGTAGGTGAGCCAATTTGAAACTTTAATTTAGTTGGTCATGCCTAGAATATTGGAAATTTGTTGACTGGCTTTGGAATGATGATGTTAAATCAGATCACTGAATTATCACAAATGCAAAATCTCAAACTATTCTTCCCCAAATCTAAAATGATGTATTTTACGTTGTATCTAAGTTCCCTTTTGAAAAATTCCCTCTGGTTTTTCAGACTATCTTAACTTCACTGTTAGAATGTGAGACTCAGTCAATGGTTTAGGACAGTCAGAGACAGAGCTCACAAGAAAATAGGACACTGTGTCATTGATGAAGAAAGATCCAGTAAAGAACACCATTAACTTTTAGAGCTGTGAAATAATATTTGAGGGTCTATTTATATGTCACCAAAGAAATGGAGGTAAAAGATCAGATTAGTACATTTAGAAATTAGTCTGTGGACAAACTTATGCACTCTTTTCATTTTTATTTTGAGAGGAATGTGCCTAGGGAAAGAAACACCGGCATCTACATAAGGGATGGCACCGTGGAAATGCTGGGCTTCTTTTTGGTGATTATTCAACTTTGAAAAGCAGTGGAGGAACTGTGAAATGAGTTTCATGGCTAGGAGCTCGCTACTCTCATTTAAAAGGCCACTCCATATTTTTTTCAAATATAACTAAACTATTATCTTTTGTGACTAGATCCTTTCACATGATTCAGCCAAAAAATGGCTCAAGAGGTTGAACAGTAAAATTAAGGAAAAGCATATTTTCTCATCATATACATGTCCTCAGACTACCCAATTTCATTTGGAAGGTTTTTAGCATTTGCAAAAGTGTACTCTAGGCCACTGTTTTTAAAAGATAGAAACATTCCAGAAATCCCCTGGTAGAGATCATGTTATTAACCAATTGGCGAAATGTATACAAGAGACGTGGGATTATTTGTATAAAAACTTACAGCCCAAAAATTTATGGCAGTAATATAAACTCATGAACGTCCAGTGCTGCTTGGGGGAATTCTCTGCAGTAGCTAGATGACTGATGATGTGGCAGAGTGTGATAACAAGTACAGCTGTTTCTATAAAAATGTGATCATAACAAGCTAAAGAATAAATCCTCCATAAGAAATCTCTTAAAGTGACAATCTAGTTTACTTGTTTTACTGTAATAGAATTCTATCATCTACTCTTTCCACCCAATGTACAAATTAAGTTTATAATATTTCTTATTCTGGTTCTTCAAATGCCATAAACAAGATAATTTTTCAAGTGTAATATTTTAAAGTAAACCATTTTACAAAGAAATAACAAACTAAATACAACTGTCACAAGTCACAACTCACTCAAGGAAAACATTTTCAGACACAATTACATCATCTTTAGTGATGGAAGTGTCCATGTTTCTTGGGTTTATCTTAAGGTTTGATAACTCCACATCAATTTTGGGAATCCCAGGATATGAAATGTTTTGAACGTTTAAAATTTATGGGTAAAAATTATCTTCATGCTGTGAAACAATGTATAAACAGAATACTAGAGAATATTATATACATATAAATGAATTCTAGCTTTTGCTGACACACTTAGACTGGCCATAAGTATGCCCCATACCTAAGCATGCTCCAGAAAATTTGAGTTCTAGTATATGACTTCCCATAGTGAGCAGTGAAAATTCCATCTCTTCAAGTATACTCAAGTTAAAATTAACACATACATTTAGTTTAATCCTAAAAGAGACTTCTACTAATATTTTCTTTATGAGAGTCAAGATAGGTTTGGCTAGTGTGAGAATTAAAATGTTAATTATTAATTTTATCTTATCTGTTATGACACAATAATTTTTGGGACTCAGACAAAGCAATGCAATATTGCCTAAGCCATGGGAAGAAATGATAGAGGTTCTGTCAGCTGATGCTGGAGTACATAGTGGGGGTGCTAACTTCCAAAGAGAAAGGGTGGTTTTTGATGCTTACTTTAGCCACAGATTTGCCAGTAGGGGCAGGATCAGAGTGGTTGTAAACCTCTGGTTAAAAAAAGGCCCATCACCTACATATCCTGTACTAGTTATAAATGATCTCATTGTATAAAATATACTCATTTACCTCCAAAAATGTTTTAAAAAGTATATACACAACTATTTGTTAACACTAAATTTTAATTTTACATCATTTCCCAGCACCATAATAAATATAAAGCCTATGCTATTCAAATAATTGAATTTTATTATAGCATACATTAGTTTGACACCTGCATGTGTGTGCAGATATTTTTTAACTCAACATATATGTAATAAGCTGGGTCACCATACATCCCAGTTTGACTAGGTCCTGGTTTTCAAATGTTGTGCCAACATAATTATTAAGAGTATCCCTTTTACTCTCAAAAAAACTTTGGATGATAAATCATGTGGCCTCCCTAGTATAAATACACACTTGGATATTCTTGGTTCAATTATATTTACCTGGATTCTCATTTTGGAACTCAAGCAACTTGCTTGTAAGGATGAGGTCTTTGTTATATACATAAAGCAATATAATTACGTAATTTATATTGAAACTTGAAATAACTTGAAAACAATAGACTCCTGTAAGCCATGACGGCACACAGTACTCATTCCATGTAAATTATGATACTATTACTGCTGCTAGTAAAAAAGACAACTGAAAATATTATATTAAATTAGATAATAGTGAAATCTCAGTTACAGGTATGCACACACATAGTTATGAGACTAGAAACTAATCCTTTCCCCAAGCATCAACCCCAACAAGGTTAACTTAGGTAGAGAGACTTTAAGAAGGTCCATTGTGATGGATTGTACAGATTCAGGAAATTGGACCAATGGACCTCAGAAATCACTAGGTTCCTCTATTACTCATAGGAAAAGAGAATTTGGGGATTTCTCATTTTCCTGAAGCACTACAGTTTCCAAACACAATGATTGTGCACATTGCTCATATATAGTTTGTGCTCAATATGTGACGAATGAGTACATGAATGAGTTGCTGAGTAGAGATAATATTTATATCCTATACCTCCCCTTGAATCATAATTACTTCCAACAAAAAATAGCATAAATATTAGACTGATTCCATATTTCTAGTTGTAATATGAATTAAATAAACTTCATCTTTTGAATTAACACTGTATATTAACCTTAAAATTATCATACTTAGAATGCTTAAGAACGAGTTACAGAATACAGGAAAAACATGAGAAGATAGATTACCATAATCAAACGCTTAGAGTAAAATACCATCTTAAGTACAAATAGCTAAAATTAAAGAAAATACATATAATGACTATTCTATTTTTGCTGATGTAATATTATTCCCTTTAAATTAATACAGTATTTTTTATCCTTAATTTTCTGTAAGTAGTCTTCTAGCATCAGTTTAAAAGTTGACCTACTTTAGTAGTGGTTGTGATAGTATGAGTTGCATGTCAAAGTCATTTAATCTGCCCTCAATATATAAAATAATTTACCATAAGAATTGAAACCAAGAAGCTAGTACTAATATATACATTATATATAATATTTATGTGTGTGTATATATATGGCAAATAACAAATTACAGTCATATTAATGCAAACTTAAAACCACATCACTATTTCATTATATTGTATTAATATCAGCAAATGTAGCATCATATCTTACAGTCAAATTTTACAAATAGGCTAACTTTATATAGGGTATGAGTTCCCTCCTATATTTTATATTTGAGGGGGAAGAGAAACACAATTGTCCCCATGCTCTCTGGCTCTTTTTCTTTGTGGATTAGGGATATTCTGTATCTTAAATAAATGACCATGTTTGAATAAAAGTAGGCTGTTTCTTTCCAATAAAATGAGTGTTATTATGAGACAGGAGATTTAGACTGCTTTTTGGTTTATGAAGTTTGGCTTAAGACTTTTCACCTTTGCTTTACGTCTTATGTTTTCATTTGGAGTGTTGGGCTTTTTCATGCTTAATTTTTCTGCATTTACAAGCTGAAAGGCTCAATTCATAATGAAATATTTGTAAGCAATACGCACAGTTTCAAAGGTTTTACTAGGTGGCTGCCAAGGAAGCATGTAAAATGGTCAAAGAAAATGAGCCTTTTGGAGGATATTTGTTGGTATGGAAGTGGAGGTTAATGAGGAAATGTGTTTCTATAATAATAATATTAATGTTTTGCATTTATATAGTTGTTTTCCTTAGAATGCTTGAACACTTACCTCTGCCTTCATTTTCTGATACTTGTCATACATTTTGAATGGTTTTTACAAAGCCATGCTAGGTAAAAGAGAAATGCTACAAATTTACTGCTTCTCAGACATCAACAAGAGCAATCAGCCCCAGGGTCTAGGTAGCTATTAGGTATGACACATAAATTAGTATGTGCATTCAGATTTTTTCCATTTACTGACAGAACCCTTGGACTTCTGCTCGAACTATAAATCCTAGTTTAGGTATGATCATGTTGGGTGAGTTAGGATAGGAGGCCTCCCAAAAAGGCTGATGCCTGAAAAGCGGAGAGATACAGGCTTTGTTACATTGTCCAAGATTCACCAGTGGGAGTCCCAGTTTCCTTATCTATGTTTTTGGTAACCTTTCTTTGTTCTCAACCCCAAATCAAGAAGTCTTCTTATAATGTTTCACATATGTGTGCATCAAGGCTGCATAAACAGTTTCAAGAAACAGGACTTACACCTCAGCCAAATTCCCCAGAAACCATGAGCCCATAAAGAGCAATCGTTTGCAGCCAAAAGAAAATCCACCCAGCCTCTAAATTAACTATTGTTCAGTTATCCATTTTTCTTTTTGTGCCACACAATATTTCATGAAATAAAAGTTATATTTTTTTCCACTTACTACTTAGAAAAACCTGATCAAAACCTTGAAAATGAAGGGAACCCATTTAAGTAGATATTTTTTAAAAGATGCTTTGAAAAAATCACAAAAAAAATCATTAAAAAAGCATTAATAATGCTTCTTCAGACTTCTGAGTAAGGCTCTTGCAAAGTCATCACCTAAAATAGAAAAGGTTAAAGTAATTTCACAGGAGCACACTGTGAAATGATGATAAGATGAGAGGGGAAACAGGCATCTCATTCCCCAAGCTTGCATCTCAACAGAGTCATGCTTTCTCTCAAGGGTACAGGAAAAAGCATCTGACCATTATCATTTTTTCCAGAAACCTGTATTACATTATTCTGTGCTTTTTAAATAACTGAAATGAAGGATATTTTCTACCAAGGACAACTCTGCTTATAATTAACCCTAGGGGCTTATATTTTTCGATTCCATGGATAAAGTTATTACAATGTTGAAATATTGTGCCAAGTGATCACAGGAATATAAAAGCTGGAGCGTATTTCCACCTAGCCAATCTGAATGTAAGTCAGATTTGCTTCTCTTGGGGAAAAGAGATGCACTATTGCCATGACCCAAATATCTCCTACTTTAACTTTCTCTAGGTAACTCCATACATGATTCATGTGCATAATATAGATAGACAGGGAATACAGGGCTGATGTTTATTAGCATTAGATCCATAAAAGGAAAAATGTACATTGGTTGTTTTTTCGTATTCTAAACCACATTTGTAATTATTAAGTAGAAAATAAAATTTTTGACGTGACATTAGATTTATTTTGAAATTACTTCATCTTATGCTAATTTAGTTCCATAGATTCTGTCCTTATGATACCACCAGACTAAAACCAATTGAAATTTTGAATATAGTAATAAAATGGAAGCTTAAGTTTGAGGACTGTCTGAAAATACTGCTGGTGCAAACCATAGCTCATAAAATATCAGAAAGCCTTGGCCAGAATGATCTGCAGGAAGCAACACTGAAGTGCACTGATCTTCCATCTACAGCAGGGGTCATCACACTGTGAGGCAAGAGACAAATATGTCCCACCTGCTTGTTTTTGTAAATAAAGTGTTACTAGAACACAATTATGCCCATTAGTTTATGTATTTATGGCTACATTCATCCTTACAGGAGTAGAATTTAGTAGTTACAACGGACCATACGATACACAGAGCCAAGTAATTTCACAGGAACACATTGTGAAGTTATGATAAGATGAGAGAGAAAAAGGCATCTCAATTCCCAGGCTTACATCTCAACGGAGTCATACTTTCTCTGAAGGGTATAGGAACTATCTGACCCTGATAGTACAGAGTACTATCAGATCCTTTCCAGCCTAAGCTTGCCAACCCCTGCTCTAAAGCAATTTTTCCCAACCAGACACATTCCCTGGATATCTACTGACCAAACTCCAACGCAGCCCAGGGATGATAAATGTCCAGTGCCAGAGAATCCCACAGAATGAAGAACCATCTTCATCAGAATAAAAACAGCATCCCCTATGGAGAACTTTTGCCACTGCCATTAAAAAGTTTGCATTGATGTGGGAAAGAGTATGGATACAAGCAAACCATAAAAAGATGGAAAAAGCAGAAGATGGAATAAACAAGATGAAGTGTATGTGTGTGTGTATCTTAGCATTGGAAAATATGATCAAAGTCATGCAAGTTCCCAAAAGGGAAGTTAAAAAATGTTTTTTTCTTGTTTTTCACAATGTGAAGCATACATCTGAAAAGCATATAAATCTTCAGTATCTATGAATTATAATGTGTATGCATCCAGGTAACCACCACTTAGATGTAGATACAGATGACCAACACACTATAGTCCTCTCTAGCATTCCCTTCTAGTCATTACTCAACTTGCAACATCAATTACTGTATTAGTCCGTCCTCATGCTGCTAATAAAGACATACCCAAGACTGAGTAATTTATAAAAGAAAGAGGTTTAATTAACTCAGTTCAGCATGGCTGGGGAAGCCTCAGGAAACTTACAATCATGGCAGAAGGGGAAGAGAACACATCCTTCTTTACATGACAACAGCAAGAATTGCCAAGCAAAAGGGGGAAAAGCTCCTTATGAAATCATCAAATGTCATAAGAACTCATCAGAAGAACAGCAGCATGAGGGTGACCGCCCCCATGATTCAATTCCCTCCCACTAAGTCCCTCCCATGACACATGCGGATTATGGGAACTACCATTCATGATGAGATTTGGGTGGGGACAAAGCCAAAAGGTATTAACCACCATTTTGATTTGTATTGTATGCTAGGTGCCCTCTCAGGTGGCTCCCATTGATCCCTGCCTCCAGATATCCACACTCTAGTATAGTTCCCTTCTTCATTATACCAGGGTTGCTTTTGTGTGATCAATTTTATATAGCATAAGTGTTCATATGCCACTTCTGACATTCAGTTATTAAAAGACTGTGGCTCTATCTTAGGTTCTCTCTCACATACATTAGTCACTCCCCTGGGGGAAAGCTATGTCATAAGCAGCCTTATGGATGGTTCAATATGATGAGGAACTGAGGCCTCCAGCCAACTAAACTGAGTGAGCTTAGAAGAAGATCCTTTAGCTCATCAAGACTTTAGAAACTGTGGTCCTGGCTGATAGCTTGACTGCACTCATGAGGGACCCTGAGCCAGAACCACACTGTGAAGCCACTCCCAGATTCCCAACCCCTAAAAACTGCATGTGATAATAAATATTTTTCCTATTTTAAGCTATGTTTGTTTTTTTTTTTTTTTTTGAGACGGACTCTTGATCTGTTGCCTAGACTGGAATGCAGTGGCGCAATCTTGGCTCACTGCAACCTCTGCCTCCTGGGTTCAAGCAATTCTCCTGCCTCAGCCTCCCTAGTAGCAGGTATTATAGGCACATGCCACCATGCCTGGCTAATTTTTGTATTTTTAATAGAGAGGGGGTTTCGCTATATTGGCCAGGCTGGTTTCGAATTCCTGACCTCAGGTGATCCACCTGCCTCGGCCTCCCAAAGTGCTGGGATTACAGGCGTGAGCCACGGCGCCTGGCCCTAATTTTTTTAGTTAATTTGTTATGTAGCAATAAATAAACAACACATATCACCATAGATTTATTTTGCCTGTTTATAAAAGAGTTTAATTTTATAGAGCAATTTTAGGCTCAAAGCAAAATTAAAAGGAAGGTACAGACATTTCCTATATACTCATGCATAGCCTCCCCCATTATCAACATCCCCCACCAGAGGGGTGCATTTGTTAACGACTGATGAAGCAACAATGATACATCATAATCACTCAAAGGTAATAATTTAGAGTTCATTCTTGCTGTTGTACACTCTATGGGTTTGGACAAATGTATAAAACATGGATTATTATAACATCATCCAGAGTGTTTTTACTGCCCAAGGTTTGACTCCTTTGAGTACATAACAAGGAGCACAATTTCTAGATCACATAGAGTATGTTTAGTTTCATAAGCAATTTGGATCTTTCTCTTATGCTATACATGAAAATCAACTCAAAGTGGACTAAAGACTTAAATGTAAGACTTGAAACTGTAAAACTCCTAGAAGAAAACATATGAATAAAAGCTCCTAAACTTTGATCTTGACAATGATTTTTTAGATATGCCACAAAAGCATAGGCAAAAAAAAGCCAAAATAAAATACTACTATGTCAAACTAAAAAGCTTATGCACAACTAAAGAAAAAAAATTAAATATCAGAGAAAAACTGAATAGCAAACAAAACAACAAATAACTAAATGAAAAAATAAGCAGAGGACGTGAATAGACGTTTCTCCAAGGAAGACATACAAATGGCCAACAGGTATATGAAAAGGTGCTAAACATTACTGCTCATCAGATAAATGCTAATTAAAACCACAATAAGATAGTACCTAACACCTGTGAGGATGGCTTTTTAAAAACATAAGTGTTGGCAAGGATGTGGAGGGAAAAAAAGCCCTGTATACTGTTGATGGGAATGTAAAATTGTACAGCCACTATGGAAAACAATATTTGGGTTCCTCAAAAAAACAGAAAATAGAACTACTGCCATATGATGCAGGAATCCCACTTCTGGGTATATATCCAAAGGAACTGGTATCAGAATCTCAAAGAGATTACCAGCACTCCATGTGTATTGCTGCCTTATTAACAATAGCCAAGACATGGAAACAACGGGGCTATTGACAATAGCCAAGTTAATAGGGGGCTATTAACAACAGCCAAGATATGGGAACAATCTAAATGTCCATCAGTTAATGTATTGGTAAGAAACTGGTTTGTACATACAATGGAGTATTATTCCACCTTAAAAAAGCAATAGCATGGATTCACCTGGGTGTTGTTCAGTGAGGTAAGTCAGACAAAAACACATACTATGAGCTCACTTATATGTGATATCAAAAATAAACTGAAAAGGCAGAGAGTAGAATGGAGGTTACCAGAGGATTGGGGTGGGGTATGGGGATCGTCATAAAGTACAAAGTTTCAGTTATAAAAAAAATTAGTTCTGGAGACCTACTATATAGCACAGGGCCTATCACTAACAATATAGCTACAATTAAAATTTGCTAAGAGCATAAATATTAAGTGTTCTTTCCACGCACATGCACACACACACACACACACACACACACACATATAATAATAATAATAATAAAGGGGGCAGAGGGAAACTTTGGGAGTTGACGGATGTGTTTATGGCCTTGGTGGTGATACTTCTCCACGTGTACACTTGTCCCGAAACTCATTGAGATGTATGCATTAAATGTGTACAGCTTTTTAATATGTCAATCATATCTCAATAAAGTGGTTTTAAAAAGAAAACTTTGTATACTACAAGATTACAAAGCTATTTTCCTTTGCTATCTTTTATTAATTTTATGGATTTTACCTTCCATTGTAGTTTTGTGATTTATCTAATTTTGATAGTTGTATATTATGAGAAATTGGAGTAATTTTTAATTCCATATAAACATCTAATTGATCCAAGCCATTTTTGTAAAGATCACTTTTTTTTATATTGCACTATAGCTCCAACTTAGAAATAAATCAGATGATTCTATATATGTAAATATTTTTCTGGTTTTTCTATTTTATTCAGTTGATCCAGTTTGCTATCCTCAAGTCATGCTAATACCACACTGTTTAATTTGTATAACTTTATAAGTATGAAAGGTTACCAACTTCATTCTTCAAGATTTTAATAGTTATTCTTGGCCTTTTGCATTTGCATGTAAATTTTAAAATCAGGTCTGAGAGCCAGGAGAGGCTCCTGGGTGGGGAAAACAGTAAGAGAAAAACCCAAGGGCTACATGACAGGCTTTTACCATCTTAGCTGTGGAAGAAATCCTTTACCCACTAGGGCCCCGGGCCTGACTTGAAGTGCTGCCTAATGATTGCACAGAAACGTCGCTCCAGAAAGGGAATCCACACAGGATCCCACAAGACATCTGAGCCCGGAGAAGCTTCAGCTAGGAGCCATTTTGAGATTCTAGATACCAGGGACCTACAGATATGGCTGTAGCCACTGCGCTGCTCCAAGAAGGGAGAAGGGAGATGGGGTGCTCCTGTACCCCTGTGAGGGTCCCTGCCACCCTGCTGTGGGCTGCTGAGACCGAGACAGGAGCAGACTGTACTGCCCACAGCTTCTTGCTCATGCTGCTTGCCTGAGAAGGATCCCACCCTCTCTGTTTCCAAGCCAAAGGCACTATTTTGAGAGTTTAATGCTGAGCTGTACCCCACCCTCTGCCTGAGATCCAGCTGATGTGGCTGCAGCAGCTGCCCAGCCAAGGAGGAACAGGGAATCAAGATTATTCCATGCATATAGAAGACAAGACCCATTACTCTGCAATGGGCTCCTGTGAGACTGAGATGCGAGTGGACCACACCCTCCACAGCTTCTTCCTATACTACTTGCTTTAAAGGTGCCATGCTCCCTCTGATCCTTGGCCCAAGGTGCCATTTTGAGAGTTTACCTTTGGGCTGCACCCCACCCTTGGACTGAGATCAGGCTGACATGGCTGCAGCCACCACTGAGCCATGGAGCATCAGGGAAACCAGGCTACCCTATGCACATCTAGGAAAACACCCACTGCTCTCCAATGAGCTGCTGTTGATGCTGAGATGTGGGCAGACTGCAGTCCACACAGCTTCTCACCCACACTGCCTGCCTGGGAGGTGCTTTGCCCTCCATGGTTGTAGGGTCAATGTGCCATTTTGAGATTTCAACATCATGCTGTGTCCAGACTTCAGGCCAAGTTCAAGTTGACACAGCTGTAGCCACCACAGGGTCAAGAAGGACAGGGAAACCAGGTTCTCCTATGCATATCTAGGACAATATCTAATGCCCTGTTATGAGCTGCCATGAGAACAAGACTAGAACATACTGCACTCCCCACAGTTTCCTGCCCATGCTGCTCACCTGACATGGGCCCACCCTATGTGGTCACAAGCCCAGAGCTGGCACCATTTTGAGAGTTTAAGGTTGGGTTGTGCCCCACCTGCAGGCAGTTTGAGGCAATGTGGCTGTAAATGGCATCTAGTCAGGAGATGAACAGGGAAGAACAGGCTCTCTTAAGCATGCTTAGGACAATAACTTTCACCCTGCTATGGGCAGCTGTGGGACTGGGAACTAGCCCACCCAACCCATCAGAGCTTCCAACAACAGCAACACAGACTGCTTGGGTCCCAGGAGTTGCTCCACCACCACTACTACCATCACCCATGCCACACCAGTTACCCAGTGGCCTGAGAAGCTACCTACATACCTGGTCCACCATTTCCATCACTAGCTTCTAAGCTGGCCAACTGGAGGCCCAGGAATCAGCTCTCCAGGACCCATTCACACCAGGGGCAGAGAAAGCTGCTCTGGGGCCTAAGAACAGGCACACTCACCCTACTTCTGCCACCACTGGGGCCTGAAGACTGGGCTCGGTTGGTGTCCCAAGTCCCCAGCAAACCTCAACTAATAACTGTACCCTAAGTCACCACAACCTCAACTAATAACTGTAGCCTAAGTCACTCAGGAAATCACAGAAACAACTGACCCTGTGTACTGCCGAAGATGACACACAAAGAAAAAACTACCCTAGGCACCCAAAATCAAAGCCAAAGTATTAAGTTCAATAAACAGGGTACATGATTCTCAGGAAAAAAACTCACCTACAAAAGCAATTTCAAAATTTTGGAACAAGTGACTGCTACACCAGGTACACAAATATCATCAGAAGGACACAGGAAACATGAAAAAGCAGGGAAATGTGACACCAAAGGACCAAAACAATTGTCCAGCAACAGATCCTAATCAAAAAGAATTCCCTGATATGCCAGATAAATAATTCAAAAATATTGGTTTTAATGAAGCTTAATGAGATGCAAGGGAAATTTGAAAACCAACACAAATGAAATCAGAAAATCAGATCAAGATATGAAGGAGAAATTTACCAAGGAGATAGATATATAAATAAACACATCATCAAGCAGAAATTGAGGAGCTAAAAAATTCATTGAAGAAAATTCAAAACACATTCTAAAGCTTCAGTAATCTGCTAGACCAAGCAGAAGAAAGAATGTCAGAACTTGAAGACAGGTATTTTGAAACAATCCAGTGAGACAAAACTAAAGAAAAAATAAAAAAGAATGAACAAAGCCTTTGGGACACCTGGGAATACATAAAGCAACCAAATTTATGAATTATTCTATTTCATGTCTATCAAGGGAGTTAGACATCCGCATAGAGAAGGCCCAGTAATCCCCAGGCAAATACATTGCTAAAAGGCCTTTACTATAGCATATTATATTCAGAATGTCTAAAGTCAAGGTGAAATAAATAATTTTAAGGTTAGCAAGAGGGAAAATGGCAAATAGGAGGTAGAACTAACTTGCAGCTTCCATTTGGACGACAGAATATTGTGTGGAGACTCACATTGTGAACTTTTGCTCTAAGTACTACCACAGGAACATACCAGGAAAGCCAAGAGAATCCACAGACCCTTAGAAGGAGGTGGATTGCTACTGCAGCCTCCATGGGACAGCCAAGGAACTGTGAGCCTGTGAGTCTGCTTGCTTTCTCAGCTGGGAGGCTTGTAGCCAGGGGCAAGTTTTCAGCCCTGCTCACCGGCTGCCTGAGAAATAAACCCAGTGCAGTTGGTAGGGGCACAGTGAGAGTGAGACCAACCTTTCTGGCTGTGGACTGCAAGGGAGCTGGGTGAGCCTGTGGCTACCAGCTTTCCCCTACTTCCCTGGCAACCTGTATGACACAGCAGAGGCAGCCATAATCCTCCCTGGAAATCTTCCCTTGCAGCAGACAAACCAAGCCCCACCCAAGGAGAGTCTGAGTTCAGACAAGCCTAACCTTGCCCCCACCTGATGGTCTTTCTCTATTCATCCCGGTAGCCAAAGACAAAAGACATCATCCCTTGGGAGCCCTATGGCCCTGCCCATCTCTTGACCCTAGGGCAATCTTGAATCCTCCCTATACAAGTGCAGCTGATGCACCTTTGAAAGTACCACCTCCTGGCTGGAAGACAACCAACACAAAACCAGCACACTTAACAAAAATTTAACCAAGGATCTTCACAAAGTCCACTTCACTCCCCTGCTACCTCCACTGGAGCAGGTGCTGGTATCCATGGCTGAGACACCTGAAGATGAATCACATCACAGGACTCTTTGCAAACACTCTCCAGTACCAGCCCAAAACCAGGTAGCTGTGCTGTGTGGCTAGATCCAGAAGAGAAATAACAATCATTGCAATTTGGCTCTCAGGAAGCCCCATCCCTAGGGGAAAGGGGATAGCACCACATCAAGAGAGCACCCATGGGATAAAAGAATCTGAACAGCAATGCTTGAGTCCCAGATCTTCCCTCTGACACAGTCTGCCCACGTGAGAAGGAACCAGAAAAACATTTCTGGTAATATGACAAAACGAGATTCTTTAACACCCCCAAAAGATCACACTAGTTCACCAGCAACGGATCCAAACCAAGACAAAAATCTCTGAATTGTCAGAAAAAGAATTCAGAACGTCAACTATTAAGCTAATTAAGGAGGCACCAGAAAAAGTGAATTTCAACTTAAAGAAATTTTAAAAAAGATACAGAATATGATATGAATGGAAAAATCTCCAGTAAAATAAATAGCATTAAAACAAAAAATAATTATAAGTTCTGGAAATGGAGGACACAGAAAATTGCAAACTTTGCTGAAAAGTCTCAGCAGTAGAATCAAACACTTAGAAGAAAGAATTTTAGAGCTCAAAGGCAAGGCTTTTGAATTAACCCAATCTGACAAAGACAAAGAAAAAAGAAATTAAAAAAATGAACAAAGTGTCCAAGAAGTTAGGAATTATGTTAAATGAACAAACGTTAGAATAACTGGTGTTCCCAAGGAAGAAATCTGAAAGTTTGGAAAACGATATGGTTTGGCTGTGTTCTCTCTCACAACTCATTTTGAATTGTAACTCCCACAATCCCCATGTGTAGTGGGAGGGACCCAGTGGGAGGTAATTGAATCATGGGGATGGATTTTTCCCATGCTGTTCTCATGATGGTGAATAAATCTCATCAGATCTGATGGCTTTTTAGAGGGCAGTTCCCCTGCACATGCTCTCTCTTGTCTGCCACCACGGAAGATGTGTCTTTGCTCCTCCTTTGCCTTCTGCCATGATTGTGAGGCCTCCCCAGCCATGTGGAACTGGGAGTCCATTAAACCTCTTTTTCTTTATAAATTACCCAGTCTTGGGTATTTCTTCATATCAGCATGAAAATAGAGTAATATAGAAAACACATTTGAGAGAATAATCGAAAACTTCTCTGGCCTTGCTAGATATCTAGACATTCAAATACAAGAAGCTCAAAGAACACCTGAGAAATTCATCACAAAAAGATCATCACCTAGGCACATAGCCATCAGGTTATCTCTTTCAGACCACAGTGAAATAAAATTAGAAATTAACTCCAAAAGGAACCCTCAAAACCCTGCAAATACATGGAAATGAAGTACCTGCTCCTGAATGATTGTTGGGTCAACAATGAAATCAAGATGGAAATTAAAAAAATCTTTGAAATGAATGATAATAGTGACAAAACCTATCAAAACTTCTGGGATACAGCACGGGTGATGCTAATCAGAAGGTTCATAGCATTAAATGCCTACATCAAAAAGCCTGGAAGAGTACAAGTAGACAATATAATGTCACACCTCAGGGAGCAAGAGAAACAAGAACAAACCAAACCCAAACCCAGCAGAAGAAAATAAATCACAAAGATCAGAGCAGAACTAAATGAATTTGAAAAAAAATACAAAAAATAAATAAAACAAAAAGGTGGTTCTTTGAAAAGATAAATAAAATTGATAGACCATGAGTGACATTAACCAAGAAAAGAAGAGAGAAGATCCAAATAGGCTCAATTAGGAAAAAAAAAGGTAAATATTACAACTGATATCACAGAAATGCAAAAGAGCATTGAAGGCTACTATGAACACTTTTACATGCATAAACTAGAAAACCTAGAGAAGATGGATAAATTCCTGGAAATATATAACCTTCCTAGATTAAAACAGGAAGAAATAGAAACTCTGAACAGACCAATGACAAACAGTGACATTGAAATGGTAATTAAACAGTTACCAACAAAAAAGGTTCAGGACCAAACAAATTCACAGTTAAATTTTATCAGGCATTCACAGAATTGGTACCAATCCTATTGATACTATTCCAAAAGATAGAGAAAGAGGGAATCCTCCCTAAATTATTCTATGTAGCCAGTGTAACCCTGATACCAAAGCCAGGAAAGGACGTAACAAAGAAAACTACAGACCAACATCCCTGATGAACATAGATGCAAAAATCCTCAACAAAATTCTAGCTAACCAAATTCAACAGCATATCAAAAAGATAATCCACCATGATCAAGTGGGATTCATACCAGGGACGCAGGGATGAATAATATCTGCAAGTCAATAAGAGTGATAAACCACATAAACATAATTAAAAACAAAAATCACATGATCATCTCAATAGACACAGAAAAAGCATTTGACGAAATCCAACATCACTTTATGATTAAAACCCTCAGCAAAACTGGCATAGGAGGAACATACCTTAACGTAATAAAAGCCGTCTATGACAAACCCACAGCCAACATTATACTTAATGGAGATAAGTGGAAAGCATTCCCCCTGAGAACTGGAACAAGACAAGGATGCCCACTTTTACCACTTCTATTCAACATAATACTGGAAGTCCTAGCCAGAGCAATCAAACCAGAGAAAGAAAAAAGGGCATTAAAATTGATAAAGAGAAGCCAAACTGTTGCTGTTTGCTGATGACATAATTATATACCTGCCAAAAAGTTCCTAGAACTGGTAAATTAATTCAGCAAAGTTTCAAGATACAAAATTACTGTACACAAATCAGTAGATGTGCTGTACACCAATAACAAACAAGCTGATAATCAAGAACTCAGCCTTTTACAATGAATGCAAAACATAAAATATATAGGAATATACTTAACCAAGAAAGTGAAAGACCTCTACAAGGAAAACTACAAAACACTGTTAAAAGAAACCATAGATGACACAAATAAATGGAACACATTCCATCCTCATGGATTGGGTAGAATCAATATTGTGAAATTGACCATACTGCCAAAAGCAATCTACAAATTCCATGAAATTCCCATCAAAATACCAACATCTTTCTTCATAGAACTAGAAAAAACAATCCTAAAATTCATATGGAACCAAAAAAAGCCCACACAGCCAAGGCAAGACTAAGCAAAAAGAATAAATCTAGAGGCGTCATATTACTTGACTTCAAACTATATTAAAAGGCCATAGTCACTAAAACAGCATAGTACTTGTATAAAAATAGGCATGTAGACCAATGGAACAGAATAGAGAACACAGAAATACAGCCAAATACTTAGAGTCAGCTGATTTTTGACAAAGAAAACAAAACTTAAAGCAGAAAAAGGACACCGTATTCAACAAATGGTGCTGGGATAACTGGCAAGCCACACGTAGAAGAATGAAACTGGATCCTCATCTCTCACCTTATACAAAAATCAACCAAAGATGGATCAAAGATTTAAATCTAAGACCTAAAACCATATAAATTCCAGAAGGTAACATCAGGAAAACCCTTCTGGACATTGGCTTAGGCAAAGACTTCATGACCAAGAACCCAAAAGCAAATGCTACAAAAACAAAGATAAATAGATGGGATTTAATGAAACTAAAAAGCTTCTGTACAGAAAAAGAAATAATCAGCAGTATAAACAGACAACCCACAGAGTGGGAGAAAATTTTCATGATTTGTAAATCTGACAAAGGACTAATATTCAGAACCTACAAAGAACTCAAACAAATCAGCAAGAAAAAAACAATCCCATCAAAAAGTGGGATAAGGACATGAATAGACAGTTCTCAAAAGAAGATCTACAAATGGCCAACAAACATATGAACAAATGCTCAACATCACTAATTATCAGGAAAATGCAAATCAAAAACCACAGTGCAATACCACCTTACTCTTGCAAGAATGTCCATAATAAAAAAAAATAGATGTTGCTGTGGATGTGGTAAAAAGGGAACACTTTTACACTGTTGGTGAGAATGTAAACTAGTACACTATGTAAAACAGTGTGGAGACTTCATAAAGAAGTAAAAGGCGATCTACCATTCAATCCAGCAATCCCACTTCTGGATATCTATCCAGAGGAAAATAAATTATATGAAAAAGATACTTGCACATGCATGTTTATAGCAGCACAATTCGCAACTGCAAAAATATGGAACCAACGCTAATGCCCATCAATCAATAAGTGGATAAAGAAAATGTGGAATATATATATATATCCCATATTATATATATAAATAATATTATATATGTATATATACCATGGAATACCACTCAGCCATAAAAAAGGAATGAAATGTGACATTTGCAGCAACCTGGATGGAATTGGAGACCGTTATTCTAAATGAAGTAATGCAGGAATAAAAAACCAAACATCATATGTTCTCACTCATAAATGGAAGCTAAGCTATAAGAATGCAAAGGCATAGGAATGATACAATGAACTCTGAGGACTTGGGGGAAAGGGTGGGAGTAGGGGTGAGAGATAAAATACTACACATTGGGTACAGTATACACTGCTCAGGTGCTGGGTACACCAAAATCTCAGAAATCACCACTAAAGAACTTAATTCATGGACCCAAATATGATCTGTTCCCCAAAAACCTATTGAAATAAAATAAAATTAGCAAGAGAAATGTGTAGCCACCAATAAAAGAAACCCCCTCAAGATAACAGTGGACTTTTCAATGAAAACATTAAAGGCTAGAATATAATTGGATGGGATTTTCAAGCTGCTGAAAGAAAAAACTCTGCCAGTCAAGGTTTTTGTATCCTGCCAAAATAAGCTTCAAAAATGAAGGAAAAATAAAGTCCTTCCCAGAAAAGCAAATGCTGAGAAAATTTGTCACCACTAGACTGGTCCTACAGGAATAACACAAAGGGGTATTAAACATAAAAATGAAAGGTCCAAATTCACCATCATGAAAGCACATGGAAATATGAAACTCATCATTCATATTAAACAATTCCACAAAGGAGGAAAAGAAGGAATGAAATGGCAATATGACTGAATTTCATCAAACCACATGACAAAAAAAAAAGAAAGAAATGGAGAATTTAATCAAACAACTTGAAAATCATCAATAATATGAGAGGGAAAAAGCCTCCCATATCAATGTTAACCTTGAGTGTAAATGGATTAAATGCTCCACTTAAAAGATACAGACTGGCGAAATGAATTAAAAATTTTAAAAAACCGTGATCCAACTATATCATGCCTACAAGAAACTCACCTTACCCATAACACATATAGACTAACAGTAAAGGTGTGAAAAAAGATTTTCCACACAAATGAAAACCAAAAGTGAACAGGAGTCGCTATACTCATATCAAATAAAATAGATTTTAATCAAAACATAAAAAAGACAAGGTAATTATATGACAAAAGTTTTATTTCACAACAGGATGTAACAATCCTAAATATGCATGCACCCAACCTCAGAACACCCACTTTCCCAAAACAAATATTACTATACCAAGAAAGAGATAATATAAAAATACCACAAAGGTGGGGGACTTTAACATCCCACTCACAGCACTAGATAGATCATTAAGACAGAAAATTTAAACTAGACTTTAAACAAAATGGACTTAACAGACATTTACAGAACATTCTACCCAACAAGTAAAGAATATACAATCTCTTCATCAGCACACAGTACATTCTCCAAGATAGACTACATATTAGGCCACAAAACAAGACAACACATTATTAATAATTAAAATTATATCATGTATATTCTCAGACCACACTGGAATAAAACTAGAAATCAATACCAAGAGGAACTTAGGAAACTATACAAATAGATGAAATTAAATAGCATGTTCCTGTACAATTACTGGATCAATGAGGAAATTAAGACAGAAATTAAATTTTTTTTTGAAATCAATGAAAATTAAAAACTAGAGCAATGAAGAAATTAAAATAAAAATTAAAAAATTTTTGAAACAAATGAAAATGAAAATACAACATACCAAAATCTGTGGGATATACAAAATGCAGTGCTAAAAGGAAAGTTTACAGCATTAAATGCCTACATCAAAAAAGTAGAAAAATCACAAGTTATCAACCTAACATCACATATCAAAGAACTAGAAAAATAAGAGCATAACAAACTTAAAGTGGGCAGAAGAAAAGAAATAAAGATCAGATCTGAGCTAAACGAAATATAGACCAAAAATATAAATGATCAATGAAATGAAGTTGACTTTTTGAAAAGATAAATAAAATTGATTAATCACTAGCTAGACTAACCAAAAGAAGAAAAAAGTAGAACACAATCATATATGAAAAAGGGGGCATTACAACTGAATAGTCACCACAGAAATACAAAAGATCAGAGGCTATCAGGAACTACCATACACTCACAAACTAGAAAACCTAGAGGAAATTGATAAATTCCTGGAAATATACAACCGCCTGAGAACAAACCAGGAAAAAATAGAATTCTTAAACATACCAATAATGAGTGATGAAATTGAATCAGTAATTTAAAAAATCAAATTAAAAACAAGCTCAGGACCAGACGGATTCACAGCCAATTTCTACCAAATATACAAAGAAGAACTAATACCAATTCTGCTGAAACTATTCTAAAAATTTAGAAGGGAATTCTCCCTAATTCATTATACAAGCCAGCATCACCCTGTTACCAAAACCAGACAAAACTACAAAAAAGAAATCTATTAACTAATATCCTGGAAGAACATGGATTCAAAATCCTCAACAGAGTATCAGCAAATCAAATACAATAGCATATCAAAATTATCATATACCGTGATCAGGTAGGATTTACCCCAGGAATCTAAGAATGATTCAACCTATGCAAATTACCAAATATGATACATCACATAAACAGAATAAAAGACAAAAAATCATATAGTCATCTCAACAGATGCATAAAAAGCATTCAATAAAATTCAGTATCCCTTCATAAGAATCAACAAACTAGGCATAGAAGGAACATACCTCAACATAATAAAGGCCATATATGAAAACCCCACAGTGAACATCCTACTTAATGGGGAGAAGTTGAAAACATTCTGTCTAAGAACTGGAATAAAACAAGGATGCCCCATTTTACCACTTTTATTCAACATTATACTGCGAGTCCTAGCCAGAACAATTAAGTAAGAGAAAAAAAAAGTATCTAAATTGGAAAAGAGGAAGTGAAATCACCTTCTTCACTGATGATATGACCTTATGTCTAGAAAATGCTAAATATTCCATCAAAAATGCCCTTAAATTTGATAAATGAATTCAGTATAGTTTCAGGATACAAAAGTAATATATAGAAAATGGTAGCATTACTATACACCAATAATAATCTAGCCAAGGACAAAATCAAGAAGGAAATTTCATTTACAATAGCAACAAAACAAAACGAAAATCTAGGAATATATTTAACCAAGGAGGTGAAAGACCTTCATAAGAAGAACTGCAAAACACTGATGAAAGGAATGATAGATGACACAAACAAGTGGGCAAATATCCCATGTTCATGGATTGAAAGAATCAATATCATTGAATTGACTATACTACCCAAAGCTAGCTACAGGTTCAATGCAATCCCTATGAAATTACCATTATCATTTTTCACAGAATTATAAAAAACAATCCTAAAATTCATATGTAAAGAGACCATGTAGCCAAAGCTATCCTAAGCAAAAAAAGCAAAACTGAAGGCATCACACTACCTGACTTCAAACTATATTACCAGGCTATAGTAACCAAAACAGCATGACCCTGGTATAAAAATAGATGAATGGAACAGAATAGAGAACCCAGAAATGAAGCCACATACATACAATCAACTGAGTTTAAAGTCTACTAAAATATACACTGAGGGCATGACATTCTATTTAATAAATGTTGCTGGGATGATTGGATAGCCATATGCAGAAGAATAAAGCTGAACTCATACCTCACACCACCTACAAAAAATTTACTCAAAATGGATTAAAGACATAGTGTAAGTAAGACCTGAAATTAAAAAATTTTAGAAGAAAACCTAGGATTTTCCAACCTCCTCTGGGCATTGGCCTTGGCAAATAATTTATAATCAAATCCTCAAAAGCAAACACAAAAACAAAAATAGATCAATGGGGCTTAATTAAACTAAAAAGCTTCTGCACAGCTAAAGAAACAGAGTAAACAAATAACCTAAAGAATAGGGAGCAAACTATGTATCTGACAAAGAGCTAACATCCAGAATCTATAAGGAACTCAGACAACTCAACAAGAATAAAACAACCCCATTATAAAGTGGGCAAGGGAAATGAACACATATTTTTCGAAAGATGACATACAAGCAGCCTTCGAACTTATTAAAAAATGCTCAGCATCCTTAATCAGAGGAATACAAGTTAAAACCACAATAAGATACAATCTTATTCTAGTCAGAATGGCTATTATTAAGAAGTCTAAAAACAACAAATGTTGCCAAGGATGTGGAGAAAAAAAGGTAACACTTATATGCTACTAGTGGGAATGTAAATTAATACAACATTTCTGGAAAGCAGTGTGGCGATTTCCTGAAGAACCAAAAATAGAACTACCATTGGATCCAGCAATCCCACTACTGTTTATATACACGGAAGGAAATCTTTATATCAAAAAGATAACTATACTTGTATGTTTACTGCAGCACTATTCACAATAGCAAAGGTATGGAAGTGTCCATCAACAGATGATTGGATAAAGAAAAAGTAGTATATATACCATGAAATACTACTCAGTCATAAACAGAATGAAATCATGTATTTTGCAGCAACATGGTTAGAACTGGGGCTATTAGTCTCAATGAGGTAACTCAGAAACAAAAGTCAAATACTGCATTTTCTTACTTATAAGTGAGAGCTAAACAATGTTTCTCTTTTCGTCTCTGTATGTCCAATGTACACAATGTCTTCGTCTCTGTATGTCCAATGTACACAATGTCTACATACAGAGTAGAATAATAGACATTGAAGACTACAAAAGGTGGGAGGGTGGGAAGAGGATGAGGGTTGAAAAATTACCTATTGGATTCAGTGTTCACTATTCAGGTGACTGGTACACTAAAAGCTCAGATTTCTCCATGACGCAATATATACATGCAAGAAATCTGCACTTCTACTCCCTAAATACATAAAAGGTAAGAATTCTTTAAAGTAATTTTAAATCAACTTGTCAATTTCTACGAAATATCCTGCTGACATTGAGTATGCATTGACTCTATAGATCATTTTGGTGAGAACTGAAATATTTAACATATTGAGTCTTTTAAACAATGAACATGGGATATATCTCCCTTTCCTAAGTCTCCTATAACTTCCTTCAATAATATCATTTTATGTATGGAGGTTTGGTATAACTTTTCTTTGATGTATTCCTAGGAATTTGATATTTTTGATTCTATTATAAATTGTATCAATTACAAAATTTTTAAGTAGGTTGTCAGAAAACCAATTATAATTGCTTTGCATATTTGTGCTACATGAAGTAACCATGCAAAATTCAAATTCTAATGTTTTATATAATTTTTCAAATTTTCAGTTTTTTACATACCATCATATAATTTGCAAATAATGAAAATGTTTTTCTTCCTTTTTAAATCACTCTTTTTTGCCATATTACACTGGCAAAGAACTCCAGTATAATGTTGAATAGATATAATTTTAATAAATATCCTTATCTTGCTCCCAACATCACAATGGGAGCTTTTAATATTTATCATGAAGTATTAAATTTGCTGCATGTTTCTACAGATATTCTTTATCTCACTAGGGAGGTCAAATCATAATTCTACTTTGCTAAGAACTGTGTTTTTAACCATGGATGGTGTTGAATTTTATCAAATACTGCTTATCTGCTTGGGTGAGGTTATATGGTTTTTCTCCTTTTGTTGTTAATGTGGTTCATTACATTAAATAATTTGTTTAAGATGTTAAATTAACCATACATTCTTAAACTTCTATTGGTTGTGAGTTCCTTTCAATATATTCTTGGGTTCTATTTATTAATATTTAGCCAGCCCTCCAATTTTTATTTTTTGTACTCTCCATAATAAGTTGTGGTATCAATATAATGCTACTCTCATAAAACACATTGGAAAAATCTTCATTATTCTACTCTCTAGATTAGAAAATTGAACACACATCCCCCTATTCAGATGTTTTACTTCTCATGGCAGTATTAGTAAGTTGTGTTTTTCAAGCACATTGTTAATTATATTTATTAATGTAAAGTTTATAGCAGCTTTTTACTATCTTTTTAATAGCTGAAGGAACCAAACTGATGTTCCATTTATTATTCCTGATACTAGCCATTTGTGCCTTTTTATCACTATTGGTAGAGGTCTCTTATTACTATTCTCAGATAAAATTTTTTTGACTGTTGATTCTTTTTATAGTGTTTACTTCTATTTCATTAATCTTTGCTCTTTTTTTTCACTTTTGTTTTTGATTTTGTGCTTAATATGTTATTCTAATGTTAGCTTTTTCAAATGGATAGTTAGGTCATTGATATTCAGTCTTTTTGAATATTGACATTTAAAGCATTAAAATTTTCTCAAGTCACGATTTCTTAACCTAGTCACTATTGACACTTGGGGAAAGGCAAGTCTTTGTGGTAAGGAATTATGTATACTGTAGTAGGTTTAGCAGCATCCTTGGCTTCTATTCACTAGATGCCAGTTATACCCCCTCCCTCCATTGTGACAACCAAAACCATCTACAGACATTACCACATGTTCCCGTGCAGGCAAAAATCACCCAGATGAGAACCACTGTTCTAATCAGATTTAGTTCTGTCCCACAAGTTTGATGTATTTTCATTATCAATCAGTTCAAATTACTTTCTAATTTCCAATATAATATCTTATTTGGCATGTGTGTTATTAAATATATAACACTAATTTTCAAACATCGAATTTTAAAATTTTTGTAATGATATTCTAATTTCATTCCACTCAAATCAGAAAATATATTGCGTTTCAATTCAACCCTTTGAGCTTTATTTAGATGGTGTATTACTCTGCTCTCAAACTGCTATAAAGAACCGCCAAAGACTGGGTAATTTATAAAGAAAAGAGGTTTAATTGACTCACAGTTCTAGGAAGGCTTAACAGGAAGCTGACAAGGAGGCCTCAGGAAACATAATTATGGTGGGAGGCGAAGAGGAAGCAAACACCTTCGCAAGGTGGCAGGAGGGAGAGAGAGTGCGAGCAAGGGGGGAAGTGCCACACACTTTCAGACCATCAGATCTCGTGAGAACCCACTTTCACAAAAACAGCATGGTTGAAACCCACCCGCATGACCTAATCACCCCCCACCAGGTCACTCCCCCAACACTGGGAATTACAATTCAGCGTGAGGTTTGGGTGGGAACACAGAGCAAAAACGTATCAGATGGCTCTACGTTTTGTTATGTTCTCCATGCGCACTTTTTAAAAAATGTATATTTTGGCAATTATTTAATCAGACGTTCTATATATGTGAATTAGAATTTGTTAATTGTGTTCAAATTTTCTATAGATAGCCTTACTGATTTCCAAAAAGCTCATTCTGTTGGCTCTAATATTGCTGTTACATTTCCAACTATAATTATGAATTTGTCTCTTTCAATTGTTTAAGGATGTTAAAAGTTCGTATTAATATAGAATTGTTCTGTTTTCCTCGTTTGTCTCACTTATTTTAACGTAATGATGTTCTTAATCCTGGTATTCTCTTAAACTCTATTTAACCTGATATTAGAAAAGCTATATCATGTTTCTGTTATTTATGGTTTTTATATATTATGTCTGTATATTTAAGTATGTCTCCTGAAAGCAACATGTTTTTTATTCCTATCTGAAATACTTAACTGATGTGTTCAGTCCACTTATATTTAATGTAATTACTGATACATATAAATTTAAACCTACATTTCAATATTTACTTTCTATTTGCCTTTTACTAATTTTTTCTTTTAATCTCCTTTCCTGACTTCTTTTAAAATAACCAACACTTTTCCAATTTTCCCCTTTATTAGGTTTTTAATGTTACATTATTTTATTTTTATTTAGTAGTTATTCTAGAGATGTCAACACATATCTTGGAATTACAGCAATCTCTTTTATACTTTTAAGTATTTCTAGAACAGATAAGGAATTAACCAAATTTCTATGTATGTTCTGTTTTGTGTTATTGTCATTTATTTTAATGCCAAATATACTTAAACCTCAAAAGATTAGTTTAAAACAAAAACAACCTACTTATCATTTAACATTTTCAAGGCTTTTTATTGCCTTATTACCAAGCTGCTACATAAAATCAATGCATATCACTACTAAAAAATAGTACTAAAATTGTTGTCATAGTAGTCATTATCTGATATACGTCAATTCAAATACAATCGATGACCCTCACTTTCTATAATAAAGTCCAAATGCCCTAGCCTGACATTCATTGCCTTTCTATTAAACTAATTTCCAACCTTATCAACTTTCTTAGACAAAAATCTTTGAGTTCACTGAAATTATCTTGATCACCCATATATATGTAACTGATACACTGACCAAGAAGGGTTCATGAGATGTAATTTTCAAATCTTTATTTCTGTTTCCCATTAATAATTGAAACTTTATTTCATGATGATCACCTTGGATGAAAACCTAGGTACGTCCTATGGTCATATTTTTTTACATGTACACAGTATAAATTCAGGAGTGTGAATATGAGAATAGTATATTAATCTACAATCAGTCTTCATGGAAAGCTGAGAATTCTTTGCCGTCTCCCAGACAGGAACTTCTGGTAGCTATTACATGCTGTAGGAGAAGGGTTGGGGGGAGGCAGTGTAACTGGCTTTCTCATGTCTTTTTGTACACCCTTCCCTCACTCCTAGCTGCTATTTTGGACACCTTCTGGACAGAGATTGGGAGTGGCATAAAGGATATTTAAAGTTGACCTCTTCCTTCAAGGGCCACTTTCACGGGTTCTGTGAAGACCCCAATGACTAATGATCTCACCTGCAGGCTTCTTGACCATTTTACTCTACAATGAACCTCAGCCCCACAGAACTCCCTCTCCATCTTCAGGATCCCCTCTAGGTGGCCCTATTGGACAAGTTCTAAGATGGCCTATAATGAACTATCTCTGGTCCTCAGGAAGCACTCATTTATTCTATGCCTGTGCAAAATCTGAAAGTGCAGCCCATTCACAACACAGTAAGCACACTCCCCACACCACCACCAAGTCGCTGGCTGGCCTTCTCTGCCTTAGATATTTTCCCAGCAGGAGTCAGCTAGGAATGTAACTAACTACAGGAGGCCCAGAATGCTGAGAAATCCCACTAAAACCCTCTCTCTTGTCTCGACAGGAAGAGGATCTTACCTCCTACCTTACACCTTTCGTTCTCTCTAAGGAAATCCTCATCACCAACTTCCCTATGCTTCAACTGCCTTATGTATATAAAATGTGTAAGGTATGTAACAAGTTTTTGATTAGTCATTTGTAACTTGCCTATGGTGTAGCACTTTCCTTGGAATCAGCTTTGATTGTATCTAGTGTTTAAGTGGAAACTTTCAACATTTGGTAATATACATTTAGCCCTTGTTCGTTACCAAGCTTTTTGAAATACACTTTCAAAAAGAACATTTCGGTTTCTTTCAAAAGAAACTGTTTCCCAATCCATATTCTATCCATATTTACACGTTGTAATTATAGTTTTGGTTTAAATGCAACACCAGGATTTAAAGAATCTTTGAAAAATGCTAAACACTTGCAGTTTGTCAATTTCTAATCACTAAAAAAATGTATTTCACTATTTCTCTAGAAACATCACAGCTTGGCGGCTATTTTGGTTCTTAAATGTAAATGGTTGGACACAAACCTTGTTTGAACAAAATTTAGAATCTTCACAGTTCACCCAATCCAAATGCATATGATACTATATAACTACAAGTTCTGACTATCTATTTAGAAATCTGTTTATCAGGTTTTCTTCCTCCGATGCTAATTAAAAAAAAAAAAAAACAGAGCAAGCATCTTCACTGGGCTGCAATTGAAATTACCATGTACACACGTTTCTGTCTTTTTTAGCATGTTTTATATGATTTTTCTGTAATTTAAAGAGAAAAAAACAGAATGAATTAGAGTCTCAATCCACTATGAATAGCTGTGTATCACTAAGTATACTATTTGACCTCCCTATACACACCTGTTCCCCAATCTGTAAAACGGGAAACACCAAACCAACCTCGCAGAGTTAATAATGAAATGATTAACAGATGTAAAGTGCTTAAAAAGACCCCTAGCAACAGAAGGCACTAAATAAAAGTTACCGTTTCTTCTCTCAGTTCTTTTTATTCTCACTCCTGCTTTCGATTACCCCCAAAGTGATTTTATATACATGACTTTGAAATCACCTGAGGAAAAGCTGTTTGGGGGGAAAAAAAGGCATTTCCTTTAAAAGTACCCTCGTTGTTCCCTTCTGTGATCATCTTGTTCCACACTGTGAATTTTCTTCACTATCCTTTAGGCACTTTATATTTATTAGAAGCATTAGCTTCCCTTTAATTTGTCTAATCTCTAGAACTGAATTTTAATAGCAACTTCCTTAACATGACTAGGAACTTTAACAGGAACTGAATTTTCCTGTGAAACAGGAACTTGGTCTTATATTTACTTCTTCTATTCCCTAATATTCCACAAAGTCTCTTTCCAAAATAGAACCATTGAAGATTTATTTATTGTCTCTTCTGGTGAAGATTAAAAATTTTCAAGATTGGTGGGGCAAGGTCTTAGTGGCTCTCAACATTAGTAATTCGGAGGTGCTTATTCTAGGAATTGTAAGAACTGTAAAAACATAGTGATGTAAATAGTGAGCAATTAGTGTGGTTACCAATTTTAACCAACTGCAATAAGGGAGTGTTTTGGGAAGTCAAAAGGAACCCACATGGGCTCTAATAAGAGGATAGCTTTCAAAATCATACTTCATAAGGCTAGCCTGTATGAGATTAGCTGAAGGTAGAAAAACCTTGAATGGATACCATTTAAATTACTATCTTCATAATGAGTAAAAATATCACCTTAGTCCATTCTGTGCTGCTATAGAACAACACCCAAGACTGGGTAATTTACAAAAACCAAGAATTTATATTCTCACAGTTCAGGAGTCCAAGATCAGGGCCCTGGTAGATTCGATTCCGTTGTCTTCTGAGGGCTGCTCTCTGCTTCAAAGATGGTGCCTTACTGCTGCATTCTCTGGAGGGAAGAACACTACATCCCCACAAGGGAAAGCTAGCTGAAACCCGCATGAAGCCACTTTAATAAGCGCCTTAATTAGGGGAGGAGCCCTCCTGACCTAATCACCTCTTAAGGGCCCTACCTCTTAATACTATCACATTGGCAACACCTGAATTTCAGAGCGGCCACACTCAAACCGTAGCAAATATTATTCTTCTTGTTGCAGGTTGCATTCACTGGAAAGTAGACTCTGTGACAGATATTAGAATGCAGGAGGATTATTAGTGTGTTGTATTAGTCCATTTTCACACTGCTATAAAGATACTACCTGAAACTGAGTAATTTATAAACAAAAGAAGTTTAATTGACTCACAGTTCAGCATTGCTGGGGAGGCCTCTGGAAATCATGGCAAAAGGCGAAGAGGAAGCAGGGACCTTCACATGGTAGCAGGAGAGAAAGCACAGGGGAAACTGCCATTTTAAACCATCAGATCTTTTAAGAACTCCCTCACTATCACGAGAACAGCAGGGGTAAAACTGCCCCCGTGATCCAATCACTTCCCACCAGTTCCCTCCTTTGACAAGTAGAGATTTACAATTTAAGATGAGATTTGGGTGGGACACAAAGCCAAACTATATCAGGAGTCCTTTGAAATCAAAATTTAGGGAAGAAGATTTGAGAAGAGAGGGGTTAGCTGTAATTCAGTCTCAATGAAGACCTCAGCTAGGAACTCTGAAGCGAAAATGACCTTCAGACTTGTCCTGAGTTAGAATAAAGAAATCAGCCTTATCCCTCATGTTGATCTGTCATTGGAAACAGGGTGTCCTGGGAAGGAGACATGACCTTGGAAGAGGTTGCTCTCTTGACTCTAAGTAATTCCTGAGGGTTTTCAGCTGAGGGCTGTCTAGCGTTAGAGGTACGAAGCCCATTGTTCTTGTTCTTAAAGGAGGACCTGGGTCCACCACACCTAGGAATGCTGACTCTATTTTAAATAGCATGTTAATACCTATTTGAATAATGACCAACTTATACGGAGCAACCAGCAAGTGCCGGAACATTGTTAGGTACTGAAGTTCAAAATGAAACAAGACAGGCCGGGCACGGTGGCTCATGCCTGTAATCCCAACACTTTGGGAGGCCAAGGTGGGCGGATCACAAGGTCAGGAGATCGAGACCATCCTGGCTAACACAGTGAAACCCCGTCTCTAATAAAAATACAAAAAAAAAAAAAAAATTAACCAGGCGTGTTGACGTGTGCCTCTAGTCCCAGCTGCAGGGGAGGCTGAAGCAGGAGAATGGCGTGAACCCGGGAGGCGGAGCTTGCAGTGAGCCGAGATTGTGCCACTGCACTCCAGCCTGGGCAACAGAGCAAGACTCCGTCTCAAAAAAAAAAAAAAAAAAAATGAAACAAGACAGTTCTGGCTCTTGAGAACCTAGTATATGAAATTTTTAAAATATTAAATATACACTATGGGAATATTGTAATATTATATTCATCTATATGTGAGTCCACATGCCCACTTTGTGGGCCTTGTATAAACCATCTTCTAAACACAGTTGGACAAACTAGAGCCTATGGGCCAAATCTGGCCTGCCACATATATTTACAAATAAAGTTTTATGGGAACACAATCATGTCCACTCATATATGTATTGTCTATGGCTGCTTTTTCTCTACAAGGGCGGAGTTAGGTATTTCCAACAGAAAGCATATGGCATGCAAAGTCAAAATATTTACTATCTGGTCTTTCACAGAAAATGTTTGCTGTTTGCTCTGAGATTTATAGTAATATGATATTATGACAGGTCTACAAAGTATACATGATAGTGATCTGGGATTTATAATTTTATTTTTTAAGAATATATTATCCACACATTGGAGAATATGTTATCTTTGATTATTAATCACATCCTACTTCCTTAATGTATAATGCTTATACCATAAAGAAATTCTTTTAAATATCTTTCATGTATCCCTTTGCTGCATCATCATCATCATCATCATGCAAACTAAAAAAAAACGCATTTTGAACATAACTCTAGATAAATTTAGTCAATATGGCTTGAACTATTAATTAATGGTTCGATGCCACCCTAGATGAAAATATTCTGTGGTATCCCACAGTGTTTTATGTGTATTATATTCTTTTCAGCATTTTTATCACAAATTTGGACTAAAACAAAAAGCATGTTTATCCAGTATGTGTATAACACAAATCTGTGTAGCAATAGTTACTATATTGGATGATAGAGACACTATTCAAAAAGATTGAAAAATATTGGAAAGATGGGCCAAAACTAACAAAGTGAAATGTAACAGGGCTAAATATGAAGTTCTATATTTGGGTTAAAAAATCAAGCCACAAATGTACAAATGCAGGATGGGAGAACACATGATGAAACAGCAGTAAAAGGTGATGGAGTTTTAGGGTTATAGTTAACTGAAAGCTTAATTATGAACCAACCCTTTGACGTGGATATGAAAATAACTCATATAATCTTGGCATGTGCTTCAATATAATTATGCATTCTGTTCAGATCTAGGTGGCTAATTGCATTGCATACTGCATTGGTCATAAGCCATCTGGGATGATGCGTTCAGTTTCAGAAGCTATGTTGTAATAGAGATCTTGACAAATATAGTGGAAGTTTGACAGTATTTTTTCCTACCATATGTGTCAGATACCTGCTTTCTCAGACATTTGAGCTAGATGCAGGCATAAAGCTAGGTAGGGTCTAATCAGCAGCACCTGCAGTAGGAGCCAGAGATGCAAAGTAGCAGGGAATACTTGGAATTCATTCTAGCAAGGATAAAATCAGGGCTATAGATCCAATTTCTCGAAGCAATGGAGTTAAGTCAAGCACTGAATGTTGTTGGCAGTGAAAGTCATTGTGTTTGTGGAGAAGTGATGTCTTCTAGATCAGTTCTGAGTGTAATTTTATACACTGTTTCTGGCTATATATGAGGCATTATAAGAGATGGTAATCCAGACGACCTCCAGGGGCTTTCTCAACTCTAAATTTCTCAATTTGCTATTTTTAAATGGCTTACTCTTTACAACCTGAGAAATGTATGGGAGTATACATAGAAAGGTTATAGTGCCACGGACAAAGAAAAATTAATGAAAGTGGATTAGGGAAGGGAAGTGGCTAGAATCTGCCTCTGTTAAATGGCTGATATCAAGTCCTTATTCTATAAGAGAAAATAAATTCAGCTTCTTAAATAGCTTGCTAATAAAATATTTCATAGAAAAGACCATGTATTACAAGCAATAGAGACACAGGATGATTGGGCATTAAAAAAAAAACCAAGTATATAACATAGAAGCAGTGGTGTTTATGCTATTTGTATCATAAAACGTAATATGCCTGATGAAATTGCCTATAGAATATAAGTGGAAAATGTGCTCGTTTGAATTTTTTTCCATTTTATTTGGGCGTACTATTTATATTTTATTACTCTGTTCTATTACCCATAGTGCATTACCTGGTATTCTTTCCCTATGCAATCAATGGTTTCTGAGTGGCAGAGTGCATTATGAAGAGAACATGGGCTTTGGAGTCAGGCTAGGACTGAGTTCAAGACCCAGGCCTTTGTAACTAAGTCTGTGATTGTGACTTTTGGAAATTTACTCTAGCATCCTGGGCCTGTGTTTTCTGATCTGTAAAATAACAAAGAATGTATCTCACAATGTTGTCCTGAAGTATATGTAAGTTTCAGCATAGAAATGTGCACTGGTAATATTAGGTCTCACACCCAGCTTTATATTTTTTCGTCACTGTCTTCATTTTCTTTGTTTGCCCAAAGAAGATGAAAAACCAATAAACTTTGGATAAAATAATTTTTTTTTGAAAATTTCTATTCCCATTCAGCTATATCATCCCCAAAACCCATGCCATCCCCACCCGACCCCACCCAGAAAATGACTTCCCTACTTTGAGTAATTTCTGTGATAATATTCTATCTGGAATTGTACAGAAACCAGTTACTGATTTCTAAAATTATAGCTTTATAAAGCTTATCTCATAATGGAAGGTGCAAAAGTCCATGGTTTTTGGATATAATAAATGTGTGAGGAATGAACAGAAAAGCGGTAAGTATCATATTAAGTGCTTCATAACTCAACCATAAAAGTTCTTATTTCTAGGATTAGCACTAAAATAACAGAATCTGGTTTTTGAAAGGTTTATATGAAAACAATTGTTGATAGGAGGTAAAAAAAATTTATTTAACTTTTAAGAAAGTATTGTGTTCCTTAGATTATCATAAGGCATGCTGTCACAGAATTAGATTGCCACTATTTAAAAGACTGGAAAATGATATTTCTAGAAATAAGATTAATATATATAACTTAAATTTTGAAACTTCAAACCCTTCTAAGAGACACAAATGAGAAATAAAGCTATATTTATTAATAGAAAAGATATTTTAAAGAGATCACTGCTCTCAAAATTATTTCATAATCATAGTATGATACTAAACTAATTTTCAATTGTAACAAATATACTACACGAATGCAAAATGTTAATAATGGGAGAAACTGTGTTTTATTGTGACTATTGTTGTCAAGTTCATCGGGAAAATATGCTAAAAGAATCAGGAAAATATTAAAAACTAATGAGGGAGTCTAGCTGTACAAGCAGAAATATAAAAGGAACTTGAAATGATTCATTGTAAAAAATACAATAATTTAATAAATACGAAGGAACAATATGATTCATAATTATATAAACACAAATGAAAATTAAATAAAATATGCTTTTTCACCCATTGGAGTGGCAAAATAGATGTGGGAAAATTGATACTATAAATTGCTACAAAATTAGGAGGGTAATTTGGCAATATTTACTGACATTTAAAACGTGCATGCCTTTGGCCTAATAATTCTACAGATAGAAATTTATGCTGTGGATACAACAACAAAAACAAGGACAACACAAAAATTTAAGAATTCATCAATATTTGGCAAATACTACTCAATTTTTTAAAATAATGAGATACACATGTATGTGCCAATACAGATCTCCAAGCAATATTATCAAAATAAATCACTATGAAAATTGTGTAAATAAAAGGAGTATAGGTATGCACATATATAAGTGCACATATAAATATGCACGTATGGCCAGGTGCAGTGGCTCACGCCTGTAATCCTAGCACTTTGGGAGGCGGGGGCGGATGGATCACGAGGTCAGGAGTTCGAGACCAGCCTGACCAACATGGTGAAACCCCGTCTCTACTAAAAATACAAAAATTAGCCAGGCGTGGTGGTGCGTGCTTGTAATCCCAGCTACTCAGGAGGCTGAGGCCAGAGAATCTCTTGAACCGGAGGTTGCAGTGAGCCAAGATCGCGCCACTGCACTCCAGCCTGGGTGACAGAGCAAGACTCCATTTCTAAATAAATAAATATGCACATATATTTATGTTAGTAAATAGATAATGTTCTGCATTATATTATGTTAGTAAATAGATAATGTTCTGCAAGGAAGTATAAGAACATTGCAACAATGGGAAGTAGAGTTGTAAGTCTAAGGGGAACATACTTAATTTCTTTTTATAATGAATACATCTTTTATCCTGTGCATTTATTACTTTTTTATTAATATATTTTATTTTTAGGGAAACATTAGGGCATAACCATCCATGAAATGGAATATCTTTCCATTTATTTAGGTCTTCTTTGAAGCTTTTCATTAGAGTTTTATAGTTCTCTTCATATAGGTTTTGCACATATTTTATTAGCTTTACACCAATTCAGGTTTTTTGGTGGCAATATTGGTGCTAAGGTAATGTTAACATAAATAAAACAAATTCTAATTGTTAATTGCTGATATGTAAAAATGCAATTGACATGCATATTAATCTTGTATTCTAGTACTTTGCTATAATTACTTATTAGTTCTAGGAGGTTTTATGTCCATTCTTTGGGATTTTTTTTTTTTTTTTTTTTTTTTTGAGATGGAGTCTCTCTCTGTCACCCAGGCTGGAGTGCAATGGCATGATCTCAGCTCACTGTAACCTCCACCTCCCAGGTTCAAGCGATTCTCCTGCCTCAGCCTCCTGAGTAGCTGGGATTACAGGCACCTGCCATCAAGCCTGGCTAATTTTTGTATTTTTGTAGAGACGGGGTTTCACCATGTTGACCAGGCTGGTCTTGAACTCCTGGTCTCAAATGATCTGCCCGCCTCCACCTCCCAAAGTGCTGGGATTACAGGTGTAAGCCACCGCGCCCAGCGGGATTTTTTTTTTATATAGACAATGTATTAGGGTTCTCCAAAGGGACAGAGTGAATAGAATATTTGTATATATAAAAGGGAGTTTGTTAGGGAGAACTGGCTCACATGATTCCACGGCGAAGTCCCATGATAGGCTGTCTGCAAGCGGGGGAAAGGAGAAACCATAGTGACTCAGTCCAACCACAGAAACCTCAAACCAAGGAAGGTCACAGTACGACCTTTGGTCCTGAGAGCTCCCAGGAAGCTGCTGGTGCAAGTACCAGAGTCCAAAAGCTGAAGAACCTGGAGTCTGATGTCCAAGAGCAGGAGGAGCAGAACCAAGCGTCTAGCATGGGAAGAAGAAAAAAGAAAGCCAGAAGAGTAGCCAAGCAAACTTAATCCACCTTCTTCCTCCTGCATTGTTTTAGCAGGAGCTGATTTGATCTGGCAGCTGATTGAATGGTGCCCACCCATTGAGGGTGGATCTTCCTCCACCAGTCCATGGACTCTCCTCTTGCAACACCCCCACAAACATACGCAGAAACAATACTTTACCAGCCATCCAGGCATCCCTCAATCCAACCAAGTTGACACCTAATATTAACCACCACAGACAGTTTTATCACCTGTAAACAAGGAGTTTTATTTATTCTGTCTCAAATTGTATATATTTTGTTTCCTTTTCTTATCTAATTCCATTAGTTAAGACTTCCTGAGCAATGCTGAATAAGACTGGTAAGAGGTGATGTCATATTTTTCTTGTCCCAAATCTTAGGGAGAAAGCATCTGGTTTCTCATCAGTGAGTATGATGCTAATTCTTTTCCTAGGTTGCTGATAGTCTTTATCATGAATGCTTGCTGGGTTTTATCAAATGCTTCTTTCTACACTTATTGATATGATCACATATTTTTTTCTTCTTTAGCCTATTGATCTGATGGGCCATATTAACTGATTTTCAAATGTTGAACCAGCTTTGTACATAAAAATAATGTGCCAAAAAAATGACCAAATAAACTACTCGGTCATTGTATTAGTCTTTTTTCACACTGCTATGAAAAATGCCCGAGACTGGGTAATTTGTAAAGAAAAGAGGTTTAATTGACTCACAGTTCCACATGGCTGGGGAGGCCTCAGGAAACTTACAAATATGGCTGAAGGGGAAGCAGGCACATCTTACATGGTGGCAGGTGAGAAAGAACATATGAAGGAGGAACGGTCAAACACTTATAAAATCATCAGATCTCCTGAGAACTTACTCACTATCATGAGAACAACATGGGGGAAACCACGCCCATGATCCAATCACCTCCCACCAGGCCCCTTCCCTGACACATGGAGATTGTGGGCATTACAATTCGAGATGAGATTTGGGTGGGGACGCAGAGCCAAACCATATCAGTCATGGTGTATAATTATTTTTATGAATTGTTTTGCTAATATTTTGTTGAAGATTATATGTATTTTTGTGAGAGATATTGGTCTATAATTTCCTTTCCAGTAACCTATTTGTTTCATTTTCATATGAAGGTAATTCCAGCCTCATAGAATAAGGTAGAAAGTATTTCTTCAGTTTTTATATTGTGAAAAAGATTGTAGAGAATTATTTAAAGTTTGTTAGAACTTACCAGTGAAACTATCTAGGCCTGGACTTACCTGTTTTGAAAATTTATTAGTTATTGATTCAAATTCTTTAATTGATATAGACCTATTTATATATTTCTCTAACAGATATATAATCTTGAGTTTTGGTAGACTGTGTCTTTCTAGAATTGACTCATTTCATCCAAATTTTCAAATTCTGGGTAATAGAATTGTGCTCACTTCAGCAGCACACACACTAATAGAATTGATAATAATATTCCTTTATTGTCCTTTTAATGTCTGTGCTATCAGCTGTGATAATCCCTCTTTTATTTTTGATATGAGTAATTTGTGTCTTCTTGTTTTTGGTTAACCTAGCAAGAGGTTTAGTTATTTTATTGATCTCTTCAAAGGACTATCTTTTGGTTTTATTGATTTCTGTACTAATTTTCTGCTTTCAGTTTTATCGATTTATATTGTAATTTATTATTATTTATTTTCTCCTTGGATTTAATGTGCTCTCCTTTACTAGTTTTGTAAGGCAGAAACTTAGGGACTTCAGATCCTTTAACTTTTCTAATACATGTATTTAGTGCTATAAATTTCTCTCTAAGCACTGCTTTTGCTGCATATCACAATTATTTTTATCTTTTTTTTTTTTGAGGCAGGTACTCACTCTGTCACACAGGCTGGAGTGCAGCGGCCTGGTTTTGGCTCACTGCAACCTCTGCTTCTTGGGCTCAAGCAATCCTCCTGCCTCAGCCTTCTGAGTAGCTGGGACTGCAGCTACATGTGCCACCATGCCTGGCTAATTTCTTTTTCTTTTTTTTTTCTGGTAGAGATGAGGTTTCACCATGTTGCCCAGGCTGGTCTTGAACTCCTTGGCTCAAGTGATCCACCTGCCTTGGCCTCCCAAACTGCTGGGATTACAGATGTGAGCCACCACATCTGGCCACAAATTTTGATAGTTGTATTTTTATTTTCATTTAGTTTGAAATATTTTACAATTTACCTTAAGACTTCTTCGAATCACATATTATTTAGAAGTGTGTTGTTAAATCTCCAATTATTTTGTGATTTTGTAGCTATTTTTCTGTTATTAATTTCTAGTTTAATTCTATTGTCATTTTGAGGACAGACATTGTATTATTTTTATTATTTTTAAGTTTTTCAGGTGTATTTCACTGCCAGGAATGTAGTTTATCTTGGTGAATTTTCTGTGAACTTGAAAAGAATATGTATTATTACGCTGATGGGTGAAGTCTTCCGTTAATGTCAAATAGATCCAGTTGATAGATGGTGTTATTCAGTTTGATTATATAAGTACTGTCTATCTGCTGAATCTGTTTAATTCCTGCAAATTGAATTCTCCAAATATAATAGTGGATTTTCCCATTTCTCTTTGCTGTTCTAACAGTTTTTGCCCCATGTATTTTAATATGCTTCTGTTAAACATATACACATCCAGGATTATTATGTCTTCTGGGAGAACTGACACTTTTGTGATTATATAAAGCTTGTCTTTATTTCTGATCATTTTTCTTGCTCTGAAGTATGCTTTCCCTGAAGTGAACATAACTACCCCATCTTTCTTCTGATTAACATTAGCATGGCATATCTTTCTTCATACCTTGGTTTCTCATATATTAGTGTTTTTATATTTAAAGTGGGTTTTTTTGTAGGTGAAATATAATTGGGTTTTGATATCCACTCTGACAGCCGTTTTAAATTGTTGTATTTAGATCATTGACATTTAATGTGATTATTGATAGTGCCGGGTTATTATTGGCTACGTTTGTTGCTGTTTTCTATTTGTTTCCCCTGTTCTTTCTTTGTTTTTGTCTTCCACTCTCTTTTTTCCTTTTCTGGTTTTGAGTATTTTATATGATTCTATTTCCTCTCCCCTCTTAGTATATCAATTATACTTATTTCTTTAGTTTTTTAAATGATTGTCTTAAAGTTTACAATATACGTATACAACTAATCTAGGTCCACTTTTTATTACAGGTACCGTATAACAAAGTATTTCCAATTTCTCCCTCTCATCTCTTATAACGTTACTGTCTTACATTTCACTTATATATAAGCTGTATTTGTTCAATGCATCGTTGCTATTAATGTTTTTAACTGTTACGTTTTAGATCATTAAAATACAAAATAGAAACAATTTTATTTTATCCCCTTTTATTTCATTTGAATGCTCTTCCTTTATATAAATCCAATTTTAGTATCTATATCACATTCCTCTCCTCTGGAGGAATTCTTTTAACATTTTGTGTGTTTGTGTGTGTGTGTGTGTTTTTAAATGTAAGGGGTACAGGCCAGGCGAGGTGGATGATGCCTGTAATCACAGCACTTTGGGAGCCCGAGGCAGGCAGATTGCAAGGTCAGGAGTTTGAGACCAGCCTAACCAACATGGTGAAACCCCGTCTCTACTAAAAATACAAAAATTAGCCAGGCGTGGTGGCACGTGCCTGTAATCCCAGCTACTCAGGAGGCTGAGGCAGGAGAATTGCTTGAACCTGACAGGTGGAGCATGCAGTGAGCCGAGATCGTGCCACTGTACTCTAGCCTGGGCAACAGAGCGAGACTCTGTCTCAACAACAACAAAAAAAATTAAAGGGAAATGCAGTTTTGCTACAGGGATATATTGCACAGTAGTGCAGTCTGGGCTTTTAGTGTAACCAACACTCAAATAGTGTACCTTGTACTCATTAGGTAATTTCTCATCCTTCACCCCCTTCCCACCCTCCTACTCTTCCAAGTCTCCAGTGACTACTATTCCACACCCTATGTTCATGTGTCCACGTTATTTAGCTCTCATTTATAAGTGAGAACATGCAATATGACTTTCTGTTTCTGAGTTGTTTCACTTCAGTCTACTCATAACAAATTCCTTCAACTTTTTTGTCTGAGAAAATCTTTATTTCTCTTTCCCTTTTGAAGAATAATTCACTGAACACAGAACTCTAGGTCATTGGGTTTTTTTGCTTTAAATACTTTCTTTGTATTGCATTCTCTTCTTGCTTACACGGTTTCTGATGAGAAATCTGATATATCCTTATTCTTGTTCCTCTATAGGTAAGGTGTTTTTTTTTTTCTCTGACTTGTCAAAATACTTCTTTGTCTTTGATTTCCTGAAGCTTAAATATAATATGCGTAGGTATACATTTTTGATACTTATCTGAGCTTTCTGGATCTGAGATTTGGTGTCTGTCAATAATTTGGGGAGATTCTCAGATGTTATTTCTTAAAATATATCTTCTTTTCCTTCTTTTTTTCTTTTTGTATTCCCATTGCACATACATTACACGTTTTGAAATTGACTCGTAGTTCTTGGATATTTTGTTCTCAAATATTTTTATTTACTTTTTAGTTTTGAAAGTTTCTATCATCTTCATCCTCACTGATTCTTTCCACAGCTGTGTCCAGTCTAGTGATGAGCCCATCAATGACATCCTTCATTCATGTTGTATTATGATTTCTAGTATTTCCTTATGACTCTTCTTTAGAATTTTCATTTCTCTGCTTATATTCTCTACCTGTTCTTTCATGTTGTCCACTACTTTTCATTAGACCTTTTAGTATATTAGTCACAGTTATAATTTCCCAATCGGATAATTCCAAAATCTGCCATATATGAGACTAGTTCTTACTCTGTCTCTTTAGACTATGTTTATTTTTGTTTTGTTTTGATTTTTTCTCCTTTACCATGCCTTATAAATTTTTTGTTGACAGTTAGAAATGATATGTTATGTAAAAGGAACCAAGATAAATAGGCTATAGGGTGGGGTGTTGTTTACCTGGCTAGGATTTAGGCTATGCTTACTCTTTGCTATAGTTGTATATTTCACAGGTTAAAATTTTCTTTGATGTCCTTGTTTTTGTCTCTCCTGTCGTGTTCAGGTTTCCCTAGAGACCACTTCTTAAACAGCGTCTGAACCTCACAGATTTTTTCAGCTGCAATCACTTGCTATTACATAAGTTCCTTATTCTCATGGTAGTAAAATGTCAAGAGAAAAGTGCTGTGTACTCCTGTGGGTAGGTCTCAGTCTTTTAGTGAGCTTGTGCCCCAGGTTATGACTTTTACCAGGGTTTCTCAGCTTTTATGTTCAATCCCTTAAGTGAGATAGAAAGGCTAGAGTGGGCTGGAGTTGGGTATTTCCTTTTACCCAGGTCAGTTAAACTAAGGTACAGTTGAACTTGGTTAGGCTCTGGTAAAATAGTGTCCTTTGAGGGCAGGCCTTTGTTAAGGAGAACAGAATGCTATGGACACATTTGCAAGTGGTTACTCTTCCTCTCCTACTGCTGGAAGCAGGAGGGGATTTTTCATGGATCTTCACAGTGAGAACATGTTGGCACTCTTAGAGGTAAAACTCACAAAAGTATGAGGAACCCCCTAATTCTGGGATTTCAGGAGTTTTTATGTCTTAAGCTAGTCTACACTCAGTCTCCAGCATTTAGTCAGTTAAGTATTCTTTAACTGTTCTCACCAGATGCTGGCTCCTGTGGCATTTCCTGCTCAGTATACTGTGATTGTTTGTTCATACCTGACTCTCCAGTTTTGGGGATGGTGGTTTACCTTGTGAACTCACTTCTCTGATGTATCCAAGAAAAGTTGTTAATTTTCAGTTATTCAGCTTTTTTTCCTTATTATGAGGATAGGAGTGATGGCTTCCAAGCCATTTTTATATAGTACCCAAAACCAGAAGTTCATATATTACTTTTTAATTCATTAAAGATTGTGAGTATATAATGTCTGTGAAGTTAAAGGTGTTTCCTCTCCCTCTTCCCTTGCCTTGTCTTGTTTTCCCTTCCCTTCCCTTTCTTGAAAAATCAGTTTTAAAAACATTAGCGGCCAGAACAAATCAGGCTGAATAAGATGCACCTGTGGAGAGGTGGCGCACTATGGGTTGTCAGCCAAAGCAGATTAGAGGTTCATGCACACTGTGAGGTGGGTGGCCAGTATAGGCAATCAGCTAGAGTGGTTAACATCATTAGTAAAGGAATAAGTAGAACCTGTGAACCACCTGATAGAATGCAACAAGAAGGCCTAGCATCCTTGAGATATTCTTGACAATGATGCATAACCCAAATCTAATCATGAGGCCACACTGGAAAGACACAAATTAAATAACATTCTATAAAATATGTGTCCTGTAATCATCAAAAGTATCAAGGTCATGAAAGTCAAGGCAATAATCGGAACTACTCTAGACCAAAGGAGATTGAAGAGATATAACACCTAAATGCAACTCATGATTCTGACCTGAATTTTTTCTATAAAAAAACATTATTTACAAAATTGGAAAAACTGGAGTAGGGTCTGAGGCTGAGTTGATAATATTAACGTTATTTTCCTGATTTTGATGGCTGTATGGTGGTTATGTAGGAGATTGACTATGTTTATAATAAATCACACAAAATTAAAGTATCTAAGTTGTATATCAGGTCAACAACTTACTTTCAAAATCAATATTTTGTATTGTGTTTGCAAATTTTATGGGATTATTTCAGAATAAAAATACATTTAAAATAGATGATTCCAGCAAGGGATAAAAGATACAAAATTAACTGTTTGAGTGACTCTAAATGAGTTCCTTCTTTTGTGATCTAATACCTTATACCTTAGCATCTATTTCTTGTTTCTTTGCTTCTTTGTTTTAGTGCACTTTTTTTGCACATATTCTTCCCTCACTTTCCTTAGAGATAAGGTACTTAACAGACACACACAATTTAAGACCATTGGAGACATGATGAACATCTTGTTAATCATATATTCGTGGCTTAGAATTCTTTATCTCTTATTTATAGCTAAAAAAACTTTATGTAATAAGCTGCTTGGTCTTAATCATATCGTAAATAATATTAACAATGCAAACAAATCAAAACAGTATAAAAGATACTAACTCCAGAAAAATTCAGCTTTAATTTTTCTTCATTTTTTACTTTGGCCTTGGTGGAAAAGCAACATTTGTCTTCATAAGGTTCTTTAAAACAGTTCAATTTGAATAAACTCTGCAAATACATTTATTTATTATGCCTCTCAAATTGCAACTACAGCAAGAATATAATTTAGAAAGTATATAAATTATTTTTAATGTTTAAAAGATAAAGCATAATCTATTTTTTCTCTCACGTGTTAGCGTTATTATTTGCAATGCCAACAGTCATATTCCAAAAGAGTATTTTTTCATAAAAAGCTAATTTTTAAGTGTAGCTTTCAAAGCAGGGAGCAAATTTGGTCTGCCAGCTCTAGAAACTGCTTCTTGGCCTAACTTTATCAATTTTATGTCTGGTCAGCTAGCATATTTATGGTAGTTTTATCTTGTATAAATACAATTATCAAAGTAATGTTTCTGAAAATAAAATATATAAATTTTTAATTTCCCAAATGTCTTACCACTTCTCACTGTAAGAAGGAGTCTAAAACCCTTTTTTCTTTCTTTTTTTTTTTTTTTGAGATGAAGTCTTGCTCTGTCACCCAGGCTGGAGTGCAGTGGGGTGAACCTGGCTCACTGCAACCTCCACCTGCTGAGTTCAAGTGATCCTTCTGCCTCAGCCTCCTGAGTAGCTGGAATTACAGGCATATGCTACCACACCCGGCTACTTTTTGTATTTTTGGTAGAGACGGAGTTTCACCATGTTGGTCAGGCTGGTCTGAACTCCTGACCTCATGATCTGCTCGCCTCGGCTTCCCAAAGTGCTGGGATTTGAAACCCATTTTAGAGGTGTGAAAACAGGCCCAGAAACACTTAGTAACTGGTAGGTGACGTTTAGATACTTGTAAGATTATACCAAATAACTAGCAGTTTAAGGAAAAGCACAGTAGTCATAGAGCCAAATGGAAACATATATTCATGCATATACATATGTATCTGTTTTTCACTCATTGTATCAATAAATATGCATTAAGCATGCAATATAAACTCTGAACTGTAGTGTAATATAGTTTGGTTTTTGTTTGTTTGAAACCTTGTCTTCACCCAGTTTTGCAGCAATAGCTAGAGGCAACCAGATCCCCTTCTTGGGCAGCTATTTATGTCTATACCCCAGCCACTTCCTTTATCAGGTTCTTACACTCCTAGATAACCATGAACCCTCCTGCTTGCCCCAGAGCTAGACACCAGACAACTAGAAGCAGCCTCAAAGCCCTGGACCCTGCAAAATTATTCAAACTTGCCAATAAACTAGGAGTCCAGTAACCTATCTAAACCCACCCCACTTGCCATACATAAGCTGTCCCCTACAGCTCCAGCTTGTTGTTATTCTTCCCTGTGTGGTCCTGCGTAGCAGCCTTTTCTCCTCTGGAGCTATAAGTGACAAAGAGTTCTGCCTTTCATCTTTCTGTCATTGTGTTTTGTCCTACCATCAAAAGCATATTTTAATCTATAAAATAGATATAATGGTGAACAAAACCCAGTCCCAAATCTAACAGCTTTCCTACTTATTGGAAAGACAGACAAATAAGCTATCATGCACAAGCCAGGAGATTCCTCAGTTCCAAATCATGACCTCGGACACTATTAGAAGTTTGTCAGATGACAGGTATGGAAGGCAGTGGGGGAATACTACAGGAGGAGTCTAAAAATACTGCAAAGAATAGGAGACAAGAGAAAGCTCAGATGATTCATAGAGCATAATTTGGGTGAGTGGAAAGGTCAGAAGAGGTAGTGAAGGATGACCTTAGTTGAACAGAAGCAGACACTACAGAGCATTTTATATAGTAAAGAATGTTGGCTCATCTTGTTGGCCCATCTTGAGGCCAATAGAGAGCTATGAAAGGGGATTATGCAGAAAACTGGCCATGATCAAGATAATATTTTGAAAGAGTGTTTTGATTTTAACATGAAAAATGAATTGGAAATTTTTAAGGAGGAGTGCAAACTGTACACAGGGAATGCTAGCCAGGAAAGCAGTAATACTGGCTACAGTGGCTGAAAGAATGACTTGGAGTAATGGGAGCAGGGCATAAATGTATGGCCATGAACAAACTGTGGCAGGTGAGGGTAGACTTTACAACACACACACACACATACACACACACACACACACACGTTTGTATCCTGATTAAAGGTTTTCAGGGACTTTATTTTTAAACTTCTAACATGGCTTTAATCTATCCTGTTATCTTTTAGCTGGTATTGGCTCCAGTTCAGAGTTTTATAAAAATGATCTTATTGAAACCCTTCAGCCTAAACCAAACCTTAATCAAAAACATGGTTCCTTCTGATTCTTCCAATGCTAATTTATACAGTAGTAAAAATGCTGTCCTAAATTAGCTTTAATCTTCATTTGTATCATATCATTTACAATTGAGTTAACTTGTTAAATATAATTGATTACAGATTAAGCTTTCTAGGGAATAAAATATACCCTCTCATGTAAAATGACCAGAGGGAAAATCAAAGCACTTGAGGCAAGCATATCCTAAGCAGTCTATTTGAGCAAAACGAAGAGTTTTTCTTTTCTTTTGTATTCGTCTATTATTAGGAAAGATCTTTATTTGTGCTTAAATGACCAAAAATGACTGTATTCAACTACCAACAACTGGTAGACTGGCATTCAACTCACAGAACAAGAGCTCACCCAAATAACATGTCTCTAAAAAAATTACATATGCTTGGAAACTCATTGATTGCAATTAAATTTTTAGCAGCATATTGTACTTATTTCTCTTAAGTGAGCAACGGGTTAAGACATTGGAAAAGGACAAGATAGTCTTCTGGGAGTATGGCAGAACTTTTATTGACTAGGAGTTTCTTTTTCGTAAAGTTGACCTTCATCCTGATTTTTTCATCTGTTTTTAACAAATCACATCCCTGATCATTACACAGAAAGAAACGGTCATACTGTTCCTCACTGTTTCCTGCCGTTATGAGGTCCTCAGGTGGCCTTGGAAATAATCCTATAATCCCGTGGACATAAAAGTATTCTAGTGACTCTCGGCTAGATCATTAATCATAATGCAGGATCCACAAATAGAATCATCATTAATCTGTTTCAGTAGCCCTTGAGAAATCTCAAATATAAAGTGAGTCACACATAATTAGAAAAATCATATTGCATTTCAGGAGAGAAGGGTAAAGGGCTCTCAATGACAAAGCTACATGTAAATGAAGAAACCCACTGAGTGCAAGTTTAGCAGTGAAAGAGTACTCGCTTGACTACCCTGCCATGTGCCTGTTTTTGTATAGGATGTCAAACAACAGCCTACAACTATATTTGATAATTAACCAGTAAAAATATTTTTTTATTTATCTGCTCAAAACTTTGAATAACCAAAGAACCAGAATATAGAAGAAAAATATTCTTAAAGTTACCTATAACATTTATGCATGCATCTATAATATGGTGAAAATAGAATTTATGCTTAAATGAATACACTGACATGAATTCTATACTTGGATCAAGATACATTTGAAACATTTTTTTAAATTTGAGGCAATTATAAGTTTATAGCTGGTGCAGTTGTAAGAAATAATAAAGAGATTTGTGTACCTTTTACCCAGTTTCATCAATTATAACATTTGCAAAACCAAAATAAAATATTACAGCCAGGATATTCACATTGATACAACCCACTGATGTTGTGAGAATTATGTTATTAATGCCTGGTCAACATACCCCAAATTGAGCTAAATATCTCCCTCTCTCCTCATATTGTTCTTCACACTATACTCCCACATTTATGTTTTGGATTATGTTTATAATTTGCCATTTGCTGAGATGATGAATAAAAGAGAAAAATTAGGTACTTGAAGGTGGTGATTAGAGAGAAGAGTCTGAAGATGTTGGGCTGGGGTTCCTGCAAGACCTCCAGCTTTAGGTGTCTAGCAGATATTTGGCTTGACAACTCTGCAACTCAAATCTGAACTCTGCCACACCTAGCTAGAAAGTAGGCATTATAATTAGGCTAAAGAAGCCAATAAAAACTTGGCCACCTTTAAAACAACACACACACACATCAACAATAGTGGACACATCTCTTCCAGAATACCCCTCTAGAACAACTACTTCCTTTATTTCTCAGGGCTTCTATTTACACCTCTTATTGGCCTCGAGAGTGAAATGTCAAAAATAGATTGATTTGGTTTTGTCTGGGAGTAGAGTTTATTTTAAAGATGCTAACAAATTCAAGTAGTGGCAGAGTATAGTTTCTATAATATAAAATTTCAAACAGCCAGTTACTGTTCTTCCAACCTTTTGAAGGGGCCCAAACTAAACAGCTCCATATTCATTACAAAAGACCTCTGTGGAGTACCTTATTATGCATCATTTAAAGAGTGTAGAAGAACACAAATCCAGGAATCCTTTGGAATTTCAGACTATATAAATAGCCCGTCAGTGAATGACAGCTTAAGCTGGGCTATGCAAAAAGCATGGCAGAGACAATAAATTATTTGAACTGAGTTGGTTTTTCCATATTATTCTAACCCTTGAGCATCATAAGGACAATTTCCCTTTGCTATATTTCTATACTAAAGTCCAAGGGTAATATTTGGAGTGATTTCCCACGAGCTCTTGTGATGATCTGCATTATTAAAAACGATTATTTCCAACCAGAGGCCATATCTGCCAGCAGCAAGACAGGGGGGAAGCATTGTGTGAGCTCCTGGCTCCAGGAACACTGCTGTAGATCCCGGGACAAAGTGCCAGTGACTTTTTTCACCTGACTGGAGGGTTTGGAAATGGTTTTCCTTTGTGTCTGCAATCCATTTTAACAAAATAGTTTCTGTATTTAGTAAAAACCAGGATAACAGAGAAGATGAGGGCTTTGAGAATGGTCGTTTCATCAACTAAGGATTCCTGGCAAACTTTAAACAATGCTGAATTACATTCCTTCTTGATTTTTCTGGCCAAAATAGCATAATGGGTGATACAACATCAGGTAGACTCACCGCTGGATATGGAGTAATAACGTGCAACTAAGATTAGGGAAATTAAATGTGCTTTATTAAACGTTAGTTAATACTCATCAGTGCCTCCATCTTTGCTGGGCCTTTCATACTCTTAGATAAATGTGAAACACCCTTTGGCATTTTCATATTTATCTAAGGCTTTTCCCAGAACATTTTTTACCTGAACCTGGTGTCTAGACTGTGAATGTAATTGGAAGGAAACGTCTAAAGCTGAGAGGAACAGAGACAGCTTCCTCCAGAAATCCACTAAGAACCTTAGTTTCAGAATAATAACACGCTGATGTCAACTGCTTCCTTCCATTGACTGTTTCTGCCAACGCCAGTCTTGACCTGAAACACTAACTCCCTTCCCCCTCTTTCATAAGAAATCCAAACATATTTAATATATTATTTTTGATATGAGACTGCAGGTTGGGGAAGGTAGGTTGGTAGGTAACAGCCCATAGCCTACAATATTTCACTTTAAAAAAGTCTCTTTGCCAAGCCACAAGGTCATGTGACTTCCTACTGCCAGCCACAGGGTCACAATGCTCTAACCATTCTTCCCACACACTGTTCAGAAGGGTTCCTTCTTCCTTTCACCAACACTGGGTACCAGTCCTAGCAATTCTCCGGCCTCAGCGTCCCAAGTAGCTGGGATTACAGGCGCATGCCGCCACACCCAGCTAATTTTTTTGTATTTTAGTAGAGATGGGGTTTCACTGTGTTTCCCAGGCTGGTCTCAAACTCCTGAGCTCAGACAGTCCATCCACCTCAGCCTCCCAAGGTGCTAGGATTACAGGAGTGATCCTAGGGTAAATTTTCAAAAGATCTTTTGATCAAATCTTATCTTGCCCTACAAAAATATTCTCACATCAGTGTTCAGAAATTCGACTTTTTCTGTATCATTGGATTAATAATAATGATAATGACCTCAAGCAAAAGAAGGAGAAGAGTATGTCTCCTATTTCATCTTAGAAAGTATTCTACGCAGAAAGTAATATTGCACAGACAGAAAGTAATATGCTCTGGGTTGGGGAAGGAGGCAAGAGTTAGGTTCAGCCAAGGTAAATACAGTTAATGACTCCACAAACAATTGACTAGATCAGACCCTTTCTTGTCACTTTCTGTTACACAGCACTGGGGTATGTTTAAAAAGTTCAGGGAGAGCGGCTATTTATAGAAATTATACAGGAGGTATCTTTATGTTTTCCAATTACCAGTATTTCAAAATGTATACTACACTTCCCTAAATTAGCACTTCTTCACTCCAAATTGATGTATCCATTCCCATAAGGATGTATCTAGTTTTAGGTCTTCTATGAAATCCTCTTCATATTCATAAAATAAATATAGGTTATCTTCAGAAAAAGAAAAATTTATAAATACTGAATGTCCATGCTAATTTGAGAAAAACCCTCAATTAGAGACCAAACTACAATATGTAAAGAGAAATATTGCTACAAAGTATTACTTGACAAATATCTCAGGGCACAGTGTACTCATATTTTTATTCTTTCCTTCTTTCCTTCCTTACTTTCCTTCTTTCTTTTTTTGAAACGGGTTTTTATTCCGTCCTTCCTTCTTTCCTTCCTTCCTTTCCTTCTTTCTTTTTTTGAAACAGAGTTTCGCTCTTGTTGCCCAGGCTGCAGTGCAATGGCACGATCTTGGCTCACTGCAACCTCTACCTCCTGGGTTCAAGTGATTCTCCTGCCGGAGCCTCCCAGGTAGCTGAAGTTACAGGCATGCGCCACCACACCCAGCTAATTTTTTTTTTTTTTTTTTTTTTTGTATTTTTAGTAGAGACAAGGTTTCACCATGTTGGCCTGGTTGGTCTCGAACTCCTGACCTCAGGTGATCCACCCGCCTCAGCCTCTCAAAGTGCTGGGATTACAGGCGTGAGCCACAATGCCCGAACTCTCTTTTTTTTTTCTTCTATTTCCCTCCTTCTGAACCTCCCCTCTCTTCCATCCACACAATGAATAAAATAAATTTCTATCATCCTGGAAATCAGGATTATTTTTTGAGAGTCTCATCTCCAGTTTCTAAATATTAATAATTTTCCCAGAAACTACTGATGAAGTTCATAGCTGATTCATCTCCCATCAACATTTCTCATCTCCTCTGTTAGGCTAAAAGTGCCCTTTACAGAAAATGGTGACTACTGTAAGCATGACTGTGCCTCAGTTTGGGAAGAAACAGCAGGTAGGGTCTACAGGAGCTTTGGGCGTTTTCTTTGAAGATCCGTTTTGGGGGTGGGATGTAAGTGGAGGCATAGTAATGAAACATTTTGGAATCGGACAAGAAATGAACAGGAAGTTGTTTTAGTCCTGGTTTGCTTAATTACTGCAAGGAGCAAAAAAGGAAAGGAGAGACGGAGAGAAAGTTGGATAGCCATCAAAGGATGATTGCTTAAAAGTTCCTTCCTCCTCTGCCTTTTTATTTCGATTAACTAGCATGGAACTGCCAGCTTTTCCCTGAAATTAACCCTCTGTTACACTATCAAGAACATAGAAGTTCTGTTTAGAGAAGTCGCTCTATGAAGAGTCACTGTTATTTCAGAGAAGAAAAGTGATAAAGGGTAGAGTAACTAAATGGAGTCAAATGGGGAGAAATGAATGGCAAGAAACAAAGAAGCAAATGAGCTACGTACCAGATTTCAAAATCTGTAGTTTTATTTGAGCATGCAACTAAGATTTTTGAAAAATTTAATTAAAAATTTTATAGAACTTTGGAGTTATAAATTACCTTAGAAACAACAAAATATGACCATTCTCTTTTTTCACTTACATGAAGAAACTGAATTCCTCAGGGATGTTGACATTTGTCCATACATGTCATAATAGTGGTAAGTTTAGATCCTCAACCAGGTCACCTGAATTTTTGAACATAATTTTATTTTATTTTATTTTTTTGAGATAGAGTCTCGCTCTGTCATCCAGGCTGGAGTGCAGTGGTGCGATCTGGACTCACTGCAAGCTCCGCCTCCCAGGTTCACACCATTCTCCTGCCTCTGCCTCCTGAGTAGCTGGGACAACAGGTGCCCGCCACCACGCCTGGATTTTTTTTTTTTTTTGTATTTTTCGTAGAGACGGGATGAATATTTTTATGTACTAGAATCATATAAACAAGTTACTATGTACAAGGCATCTGTCAGTCAATTGACAATATTTATTATGATCACTAATTATTTGAACATTATTCTTAGACTTACTAAAAAACAAAATATAGTAAGCTATAAATAACATTGTGATATATTTTAAAATTTAAGTTGCATACATGCAAATAGAAGAAAACAAAGGAAGCCGTAATACAAATCAGTGTTCTGACCTCTACATGATAAGCATTCATTTAAAAAATTGAATAATTGCCATCTGTTTTCTTCATGTTTCAATATTTTTTAAATATCTGAATTTCTAGCAAACTTGAAGCACCACATTTTTTTAGTTCAATTAATAGCCAGGAAACCCTGGGTAAGTTCCTTAACCTGTTGTGATGATCAGATGAGGTATTTTATGTTGAAGTACTTAGCCTGGCATCTGGTATATAATCAGTGCAGTGTTAGCTGTTTTTATTAGTAGTAAGCATTTTTTAATGAAAAGAGTAAAAAGGAAAGGGTCACCTATATCCGAAAAAATGTAGGATTTGGCTATAAGCGTCAGTTCACTGTAAGCAACAGCTGGTCTCTTTACAGGGCTTAGGATACAGATTACATAAAATATATATATAGGAAGAGGAAAAGAGTAAAAACTTTCAAAGTTCACCAGTTGTAGCCTACAGCATTTCACTCAAGCTCATTAGGAAGTTTACATTTATAATGTAATCTCTTTGAAACAGATTTGATTTTTTTTTTTTAGTAAGGATCTTGTAAATTAAAATTTTCCCAGGGGGCTAACCTAATACAAGTTGTTCCAGAGGTGGAATTCCTTCTGATCAAATATCTCCAAGCAGAAGAAAAATGGTTCACTAAGACTAGTGTACTGGCTTATATAATTAGCAGTGAATATCGGAATACCAGGGGGCAGCACCAGCAATTAATAATACCCTTGCCTTCAGAACTGCATTTAGCAAAAGAAAGACATTTAGCCTACATAAAAGAACTGCGCAAATTAGCAGTACATTGTCTCAGTCCAGCTGTTGTAAAGTATTACCATATGGCTTTATAGTACACCTTTATTTTACCTTGGAGATTAAAAGGCCTTTTAAAAAAATACTATTTCCTAAGGTTGTTCTCTGCTACACAAAAAATACCAGTACATCTATACATTTTGGGGAAAATGGCTAATGTATGAAGGTTACAGTTTACACCCTTACCTTTTCCTACTACCTCACCTAGCCAAGATTCCTGTGAATGAAGTCATACTTACATCAAGCAAAGTAATTCAGAAGTGAATTAAATTCTGCTTCCAAACGACAACGCATGCAGAGACACTAGCTGTGGAAAGTGCCACGCAGGGAACAAGAGAGTTCCTGCAGGAGTTTGTTCTTTAGTTCAACTCGATATGAAAATGGGGCCCCTTAACAGAGGCAGACTGAGGGTCTTATGAAACAGTGACCAAGCATATTGCCTGGCACCAAATGGACAGTTATAGATGATATATGCACCAATAAATACCTTTTTTAAATGACATTGGGATAGAGTCTCATAGGTTTGCCATCATTTGTAAGGACTATTCAACACCACAGGAGCAAAATACTATTCAGGAAGCCTGGTGATTAAACAATGTGAGATCTGGGAATAAAGCCTTTAGAATCCTGCCACTAAGGGGAGATGAACTGACTTGAAGCCAATAAGCTAAATGAACAATAAGAGAGTAAGTATTTTTTATGCACTTCTACTAGTGGAAAATTTTATATCCAATGTGATCAAATTTATTGAGCAATATTTTAAAAATCAGCTGAAGCTAATTATCATCTTTTTAAACAAGGACATACATATCTGGAATATTTTAATTTAAAGCATAAATAGATGTATATTCTAGCTACATGCTGCTAATGTGGGACAACATCCTTTTCATTGTATAAAGTGGATTTTCAAATTTTTTCTGTAAAGGACTATATATTAAATATTTTAGGTTTTGAGAGCCGTGTTTGGCCTCTGTTGCTGGGCTGCTGCAGATCCTCCTCCTCTACCCCCTTCTGCCTCTTCTTTTTCTCTTTCTTCTTTTTACAACCTTTTAAAATGTAAAAATCATTCTAAGGTCATAGTTCATAAAAATACAGGCCTCAGGCCATTTTTGACATAAGCCATAGTTGCTGGCTCTCAGGACATAAGTTCACTGTTGGTGTTCTGTTTTCATCCCTTCATAAATCACACTGATAATCAAGTGTAACTTCCAAATTATTTCTCTTTTAACTGTAAATAAATCATTTAAAGACAAATGCACAGCACTATAAATGTAATACACATTTATTTCTGATTAAAATTTCCTCTACAACATTCAACTTAGTTTTCCTAGAAACAATTCTGTTACTTCTTAAATTCTTATTTTATAGGTTTGCCTAGTACTCAAATTGCAAGGATAACCAAAACAGGAATACACAGGTTGGAAACAAACCTATTGTCTCTGGGAAAAAAAAAATCAAAGACAGTAAGCGGAAGCAGCAGTGTGGTAATACACTAGTGTTTTAGCTGTGAAGCTTCCGCATGCCCTGGGCATTGATAGGTATGTTTTAGAAAGAGAACGGAAAGCCTGGTAATCCCATGAATCAGTTTAACTGCAAGTGATTCTGGAAACTTATATGGAATTGCATGGGCACTATGTTAAATCTTTGCATATGTTTAATGGCCAGAGAGATACCGTCCCACAGGATAATAAAAAACTAGCTAACATATATTACACACTTAATTTGTACCAAGCAGTTTTACATGCATTCTTATTTAATCCTCACCATACCTCTAAGATGTAGGTGCAAGTATTAATATCTGACTTCTGATATTTAGTATCCATGGGACCTTAGCCAAGTTTAGTTTCCTGATCACTTAATACAGTAACAGCACCTACATAATACAGTTTCTATTCTTTTTCAAATACTTATTGAATACTGACTACATCAATTAGGCATGGAAGATAAAACAGTATTTAGACCACTGGCTCTCAGTGTAATCACTGGCCCAGCAACATCAGCAACACCTGGAACTTGTTAAAAATGCAAATTATCAGGCTCCACCCTTGATCTACCGAGTAAGAAACTCTGGAGTTGGCACTTGGCAATCTGTTTTAACAAGCCCTCCAGAGAGCTCTGATACAGGTTAAAGTTTGAGATTCACTGGTTTCAAATGGACGGTCCCATTATCTTGGACCTTAGATTATAATACACTGTTGTGAGCATTTTTCCAGTTAATACATATATAAGCACTCAGAATTATTCCAGGTACAAACTTGGCAATCATTAAATATTTGCTATTATTATTATTATGACTACTACTAGTACTGATATAATAACTAAGAAGTAGGAAATACTAAAAATTTACTTTCATTAGACATAACTTCTATCTATGATAGTAGATATTTACATTATGAATATGGAGGAACATTAATCATAAACAAATGACTCAGGACAAACTTTAAAATATGGTTTTGTAAATTTTAGAGAAGAAAGAGATCATTTAGAAGTTAAAACTCCAAGTGCAACAGGTAATATAAATGACTCTTAAAAGTCCTATACTAAAGAGGGAATTGCATGCATTATATAAGGGGCCACGGCTACTCACCTGCACCCAATTGTTGCTACGTGGAAACGCAAGCCCAGCAGTGCCAGATTTTATGATTTTTCAAGTGAAGCTGGAAATCTGGAGTTTTATATAAAATGTCCTGCCTTTTAAATATTTAAACCTAATTCAATCTGTGGATCCAATTAAATGTTTCTGTAGGCCACACCTGGCTCTAGAGCCATCAGTTTGGAACTTTTATTTCACCTATTCCTTTTCATTTTACATGCATACAAATGAGGGCCCAGAGAACTTCAGAAACTTATTTAAGATCACAGCATCAACGAGGAATAGAAATGGGAATTTATGCCTCTCTTTTCATAATCACAGTGCCTCGTTTAGTCTTTTCCTATTCTGAATGACATTTACCAAAATCGGGTGGGGTAGAGGGGAGGAGGATCAGAGATGAAATTGTAGGAAATGAGAAATTACCGCACAATGTAGGATTTAATAAGTGCTTATGAGTTCAATTCCAACATGAATTAGAGTCTTTCAAAGATCTAATATTTCAAGTACTCAAGTTCACAGGAGAGTAGCTTTGTTTTTTTTCTTTTACTACACCAACCTGGTCTGATTCTTGGAATAGAGTTTCTGTTTTGTTGAGGAAAATTCATATTGCTTCTTTTTGTCTCCGAATGTTTTCACCATCTTTATTCGTTTTTGTTGTCCGTGGTGGCTCAGGCCTTAACACAAAACTTTAAGAATTTTGATTTGTAAATGCTGTGTTTGCACGCAATTGAGAAGAGGCCACTTCATTTGTATGGAAAGAGTTGAAAGACTAGCAGATCCATACAAGGCCAGATTCCATATGAGGCACCTCACACTGCACCCAATATGGCATTTCCAGGCCCCAAGTGAAGTTAAAGTTAGCCATACTATATACCATCATTCAAACTTGTTTAGATTTTTTCTTTTGATTCATGCCTTTGCTGCATTTTGTACATCCTCCTGCCCGTTCTTAGCAGCTGTAACAACACTTGTGGTATTACCAGTAATTTGCAACTTATCAAACATGATTGAACCTTGTTCTTTTGTGTAAACGAAACAGAACTCTTTGGTTGGCTTTCTTTATACTTTGGACATAGTGTAAAGGAAACGGAGACTATATTTGCATGCCAGACAATGAAACATAACACACAGTGTATACATGCCTTTGACATTGTAATTACTAGCTGTTGTTTAGATTCCATGTATGGTCACTGGCTTTGGCTGTGTTGAAATCAGCTGTATCAACATTTAATCAAAGTCTTATAGATTTTGGTTGTATATTTTTCTAACGTCAAAATAGAAATGCTGAGACTAAAAAATAGGTTGGAAGGAATGGAAATGTGTGTGCGATACATTGCAAAAATAATGAACATTCACGGTATAATAAATGAAGTTTTTCTGATTTTGTCAGTAATGAAATCAAATATCACATGGAGCTCGTTTAAAATTATGATTATTTCTCTAGAAGTCAGCAACTACTAATTAATTTTGCTTCAGTTTACATTCAAAATAGCCCCCTTTGCAACATATTCTATTTACGTATTTTGTGATTTAACAAGAAAATTTTTTTTAATTGTAGGATTTTTCTTTTGGCAAAACCATAATATATAACTCTTGAAAATAACATAGAATATACAACAAATACCATATCATTTAACAGCATGTTATGTAATGACACTGAGCACCATAATGTCTAGTAGTACTTTTGCTCTGGGATAAATTTTTACAGATTTATACCTGGGACTTCTAAAGTTTCAAATGCGATTTTTTTTTTTTTTTTTTTTTTTTTTGGTGGCAATGGCTGGGGAGAGAGGTGGGGGAAAAGGGGAAATGACCTGTGGTGCCACATCCAGGCCTATTGCTCTACGCATTTTTAGAAAACTCCCAAGATAATGGTATTCTCCATCCTTTATTACTCAGAATAATGTCCCTTATTGAATATACAGGGTTCCCATAAAATTTAAGGCTATGAAACCATATACCCATAACGAGTGATGAACGTATTTATTATCTCATATGCTACATGATGCTATACCCAGTATTATCTTTCATTTACAGGATCATATAATTCTTATGTACCATATAATGCAACTATGGTATAAATATAATGAATATTAGGTTTTTGTACTCATTAACCAGTCATCATGTGCTTTTGATAATATAAAGCCCTGGAAGAATCACCATAGAAAATATAAAGGTAACTGAACCTGAAATCTGTCTTTCATGAGTTTATGATACCAGAATACATTGCAATTATACAACATAGAAAGCAAGTCATGCAGAAACATGATTGCATTATGTGCTAGATCAGAAAAGAGAAGAATCTCTTCTAGCCACAGTGATCAGGAATGTCTTTATGGGAAATTATATTGAGGAAAGACAAATATGGGACATGTAGGGCTAGAGGGACTACCACTGATGTTCTCTCAAGAAGACAGGGCTGCAAAGCTGAGTTTCAGGAGATGAGGTTTGTGAGTCTACAAATATGATCAGAAACATGATTTAAAACTAGATGAATGCCAGGCACGGTGGATCACTCTTGTAATTCCAGCACTTTGGGAGGCCGAAGCAGGAGGATCACTTGAGCCTGGGAGTTTGAGACCAGGATGAGCAACATAGCAAGACTTCATTTCTACGTAAAAAAATTATTTAAAAAACCAATTAGGTGGCCATGGTGGCATGGGCCTGTAGTCCCAGCTACTTGAGAGGCTGAAGAGGGAGGATCACTTGAGCCCAGAGACTGAGGCTGCAGTGAGTTATGATACCACCACTGCACTCCAGCCTGGGCAAGAGAGTGAGACCATGTCTCAAAAAATAAAAAATAAAATAAAATAATATAAAAATAGATGAATATATGCGAGCAGGACAAATTTAGGGGTACAAAAGAAAAATGAAGAAGTTGCTGTAATGACTTCTAATAGATTATAAGAGATTGATGTGTGAAAGAGGGGATATAGGAGGCAGCAGTAGAATTAACAAAAGAGGCTAGGAAAATATTGTTGATTAAAACATCAAGCTTGCATGAGTTGGGGAGTGGTGGAACAATATTGCAAACACAAAAAGCTGAATGGGGAGGAGAAGTAAGTTCAGAAAGAGGTATATGACATTTACAAATAAAGGAGTCAGCTAGTTGTCATGCTCAGCTAGCACCTGGGAAAAAGAACCGGGCTAGAGATGTACATTCACAAAATAGTTTTCCATTGGTTGAGGAAATTACCAAAGGGTTATAAGGAGTCAAGAACAGAAACTTGAGTAAAAAGTAGAAGGTCCAAAAACATTTGTTGTTGAACATGCCAGACCCAGAGAAAGAAAAAGAAGACATATAGAAATCAACATAAGAGATTTTCAAGGAAAGCTTGGTTTTAACAACATTAAATTTTTTCGAGAATATGGGACTATGTGGACCGAAAACAGTTTGTACGTAAGAAATTATTGCAAGTTTTTGCAAGGTGGCTTAAATTTTTTTCTTAGCTTGCTAGACAGAAACCAATGCAAGGATAAGTAATGGAAAAACAGAAATAGTAAAAATACAAGGATAGACGTTTTTAGGTGAACTGTAGCATGGAAACACCAAAAAAATCCTTTTGCCATTCTCCATTAATATACTTAAATATCCCCTTCTATAGAAGAGCATGTTAAACCCCTGCAACAATCATAAACTAAAATCTGTTTGCCACAGACTCTGTAGGATTCTTCAATAACAAATGAGCACATGCCTCTATAAGTGATTTTAAAATAAAAAACACAATTTCAATCTATGAATTATTATTGTCATCATCCTCACAATAAACTGACCCACAAGGCAGCTAGCCTACTTAGGCTGTTCTCTAACTTCAAAGTTAAGTAAATGGGCCTTAAAAGTAGCCCTTAAGACTGGGTAAGGATTAGCAAATTAAACTCAGAGATGACTCAAATGTACTTTAACTATAAAGACATTAAGAGAGGCTTGTCTGTGGCATAAAGGGTCAGTAGGATACAGAAAATGTTGCTGCTTGTTTGCTTTAATTGAACAAGACTCAGTTATATTTTAGACTGAAAAGAAGGATCCTTTAGAAAGACAGCTGGTATAGAGGAATACTTGATGGAACTAAGTCTCTTAGGATATAAGAAAAAGGAACCAATGGGCACTATTGGAAATCTCACATTTGGAAAAGGAGTCTATTTCTTCTTCTGATGCAAGATAGAAAAAACCATGATGGTAAGACAATCTGAAAATGAATACAGAAGTTGCATAATTATATGTGCATATGAAAATTTGGTTTTAGAGTTCAATATAATTCTAGGTAAAATTAAGGAATCCATAGCACACCAATTTTTAAAAAATCAAATCTCTTGGTAACATTTCAAAATATTGAATTCTGTATTTAACTCAACACAATTCTAATCTTAGTATAAAACATAGCCAGCTTTTGTACTTTGGACTATATATGAATAATGTTAATCACTTGATGCTTAGCCAAAAACCACTATCTGGGGCTGCTGTGGACTGGCTCTTTATGCTGGCAAAGCTCCTCAAAGCAAGGGAGCAATTTAGCAGGAAGCCTGACTTATTATTCATTCTCAATTTTTACATCCTTTTTCTTTTAGGGACAGGCAAAGTTTACCAATAGTCTCTAAATAGAGACAAATATAAATATATAAATTTATACAAATATATAAATATAAACAAAATATACTTCCCTATTAATCCTACCAATGAGAAGTTAAATGCCTGAATTGTATAAAGGCAGATATTAGCAACAAATTTACAGCTGCTCCATTGGACTCTGAATGAGACATCATTTGTCAATACATAAAAATAAAGATGCTGGTGAGGTTGCAGAGAAAAGGAAAGACTTATACACTGCTGGTGGGGGTGTAAATTTGTTCAGCCATTGCGGAAAGCAGTATAGCGATTCCTTAAAAAACTGAAAACAGAATTACCATTTGGCTTGGCAGTCCCATTATTGGGTATATCCCAAGGGAATATAAATTGTTCTGCCATAAGGACACATGCAAGTGCATGTCCACTGCAGTGCTGTTCACAGTAACAAAAACATGGTATCAGTCTAAATGCCTATCGACAGTAGATGAGATAAAGAAAATGTGGTATATATACACCACGGAATACTATGTGGTCACAAAAAAAGAATGAGATCATGTTCTTTGCAAGAACGTGGATGGAGCAAGAGGGCATTATTCTAAGCAAACTAATGCAGGAACAGAAAACCAAATACCACATGTTCTCACTTATAAGTAGGAGCTAAACCATAGGAACACATGGACACAAAAAGGGGAAAAACAGACACTGGGGCCTACTCGAGGGTGGACAGTGGGAGGAGGGAGAGGATAAGAAAAAAATATCTACCTAGTACTATCTTTATTACCTGGGAGACAAAATAATCTGTGCACCAGACCACTGTGACAGGCAATTTACCTATATAACAAGCCTGCATATATATTCCTGAACCTAAAAGAAAAGTTTTTAAAAATTGGTAGAGATTAGAGAGCCCACACATGAGGCAAAATGGAACAGCTATGAGCCCCTTTGGGAGAGCATTAAAACACGACTTTTTAACTTTCAGAGATTTCAAAGGCTATCTTTGTTTTCTGTAAATGGGAAGTGATTTTTCAAATCAACAATGCTTCCTTGTAGTAGTAGCAAAACACTTTCTAAAGAGGACTTCTCTATAGGATAAAGTCTTCTTTTTATTTAATCAGAAGACTTGGGGTGTTTTGAGATAATGACAGGAGGTGTCCTGGCTAAAGCAACTCAAAGGCAAACACAGAGCTGCACTGGTAACTGTTACTATACGACATAAGAAGACATCTGTGCAGAAAACATTGTAACAGTCCTTGAAGTGTTTTTGAATGATGGCAAAAGTCAGCACTATGTCTTTTTAATCTCGTAGAGAGAGAGAAAAAAAAGAATGACAAGTAACAGCACCCAGATCACCCTTTGAGGAGATAACATTGACTTGAAATTGCTCTAGACAGAGGAACTCTTGTCTAGAAGTTGAAGGTTTAAAGCCTTTAGTTGTATGCTCACAGGAACAAAACCAATGTTTACTTAGTTTGAAAATTATTCATTCAACACACAGTATTGACACCAACTATGTGCCTGATGCAAGAGTTGGGAATATAACAGTAAACAAAATATAGAAATCTCTACTCTCACTGAGGTTACGTTTTAAGACAACAGACTCAATAACCAGAGTAAGAAGGTAGATATTATCTGGTTGGGGTGCATAAGTGTTTTGGAGAATATCAAATCAAAGAAGAGAGATGAGGGAGGATGGCCTAAAAGAGAAGGAATTGAGACCTGAAGACAATGAAGGAATGAGCCATGTGAAAATCTTGGGGGTTCTCCAGGGGAACAGAACTGAAAGTACGAAGGCTTCAAGGCATAAATCTGCCTGGCAGGTTTGTGAAAAAAGCAGAGGCCAAGGCTGCTGAAACAGAACAAGCAAGGAGAGAAGGATAGGGAATAAAATCATAGGAATAGTTTGTAGTTCCTTGTGGTCCATTGGAAACACATTGGCTTTTACTCTTTGTGAAATGGAGAGTTACTGAAGAATGTATAAAATGATGTGGTATTCTAGGAATCGCTGGCTGCCCTAGTGAAAATAGGAAAGGAAATCAAGAGCAGAAAGCAGGGAGACACACGATGAGGCTATTACAATAATCCAGGTGAGAGATGCTGGTGGATCAGACTAGGATAGCGGCTGTAGAAATGAAGAAATGTGATTGGGTTCTAGATGTATTTTAAGTAAAGTGCTGACAAGATGTCTTGATGGCTTTGATATGAGGTATGAAAGAAAGAGGAATCAGGAATGATCCCAATAGTTTTGGTCTAAGCAACTGTAAAAATAAAATTACCATTGGCAGAGATGAGTAAGACAGAAGCAGAATTTGGAGTGATGGAAAATGTCAGTAATTTACTTGTAGGCACATTAAGTTTGAGAGATGCCCATTTTACATCCAAAGAAAGATGGTGTGGGGGTAGCAGGATTTAAGATTTCAGAGTTCAGGAGAGAAGTTTAGGATGGAGATACAAATCCTGAAGCCGTAGGCATACATGTGGTATTATATCCCTTAGCAATGATTTAATAAGGGATTTAGTGTAGATGGAGAAAGGAGGAGGACCCATGTTTAGGCTTCAGAGATGAGAAGGAAATAGCAAAAGGGAGTGAAGAGAAAATGGCTACAGTAATTGAAGACAAGAAGAGTGTGGGTCTTAGACAACCAGAGATATATACGTTATAAAAGGAGTGCTTCACGACAATGACAAAATCAGTATTAAGAATAACCACTGGAAATGTTAATGGTGAGGTCAGTGGTGGCCTTAGTAAGAGCAGTTTCAGAGGAAGTGGAAGAATAAAAGCTTGGTTAGGGTAAACTAGAGAGAAAATGGACGGAAAGCTGTAGACTAAGTATAGAAAGCTCTTTCAAGTACATTTCCTATCAAAGGAGAGAAAGAGATGCTCAAAGAGGGATGTGTCAAGAAATTTTAGTTTTTTTCAAGACAAAAAAAAACATGTTTGTATGCTGATAGAAAAAATCTAATAGAAAGGCTAAACTTGATGATACAGGAGCAAAACAGAAATGCTGTCACGATGTTCTGGAGTAAGTCAGAGAGGATGAGATATAGTGCACAAGTGAAGGATTTGGCCTTTGTCAAGAGCACAATTTATCTAGTGAAATAGGAAAACCAGAGAAGAGGCCAAGATGCAGATGGAGAAGGACGTAGTGGTGGAACAAATGGAAATTCTCTTCTGATAGATTTTATTTCCTTAGTAGAAAGGAAGGGGTCATCAGTTAAAATTGAGAATGGGAGATGAGGTGGTAGGGGTTTGCATGGAGAAGAAAAAGCATGGAGAGTCATCTACAAGGGTAGGAATGGAAATGGGTTAGGGAAATAATTGCTGTAATTCATTAACAGTCCAGCTGAGTTTGGTAATCATAAAATTAAAGTGTGACTATTTTTGTCTTTATTTTCCAGCCCCCTTCAATCAGCTGCTTGGGCACATCCACAGAATTTACAGAGTTGGATTCAAGCCAAACTTTACATGTTCAAGTGGTTAAAAATATTGACTTCACTTTTATTTTTCAGTTGTATCATCATGAAAAAGTGGTACATATGAAACGTTCTTGATCAACAGTGCTAAATTACTCCAGTTCTAATCCCTAATTTTTTATGCTGTACATAGATTTGCCTACATAGATTGATTTAAACTGTTTCACAATATAGTATGTCTTTAAACCATGGGTCAGCAAATTTTTTTTATAAAGGGCTCAAAAGTCCACATATTAGGCGTTGTGGGCTATATGGTCTCTGTCCGGTATTCAACAGCTATTAATAAAATATTTAGATAAACTTAAAATTTGTGAAAGCATCTACAAGTGTGCCTGGCATTAACAAAGATAATTAGAACATTTTTCTTCAGTGGAATGTATAGTTGGAATCCTTGATGTCCAAGGGGTAATATACAAATCAACAGGATCAGCTTTACCTGGGAACTCATTAGAAATGCAGAATCACAGGCTTCACATCCTGTCTTATTAAAGAGTCTGAGTTTTAAAAAGAGCCCTATGTGGTTATATGCACATTAAAGTTTGAGAGCTTCAGTTCAGAAAGCAAGACTAGGATTTTCCATATGTGGAATCAAATAACCTGTAACAAATATCACAAAGTTAACAAACACTGGAATAATATGAAGCAAAACAAGAGAGAAATAAGAAAAGAAGAAAAGAGGAGGGAATTCATTTCCTGATCAGATGTCCATCAAACAATCAATGGATAAATAAAATGTGGTATATCCATAAAGTTGAATATTATTCACCCATAGATGAATCTTGAAAATATTATGCCTAGTGAAAGAAGCCAGTCACAAATGGCCACACATTTTATTTCCAATTATATGAAATGTCCAGAATAGGCAAATCCGTAAAGAAAGAAAATAGATTAGTAGTCGCCAGGAGCTAGAAAGAGGGAAGAATGGGAAGTGATGGCTAAAGGGTATGGGGTTTCTTTTCTGGGTGACGAACATGTTCTGGAATGAGATAATGATAATGGTTGCACAACTCTGTGAATAAAAGCTAAAAACCACTGACATGTGCATTTTAAAATAGTGAATATCATGGTATGCAAATTATATGCCAATTTTTAACATCCAAAGAATTGAAAAGTGGAGACAATAATTTAAAAAGTGATGAAAGGTTTCCTTCCATGGCAATTTTGTGGCAATTGTGTTTAAAGAGTTCAAGAATTTCAGGAAGGAGAGATGAGCAGAGACTGCCGTTCCTATAAAACTGATTGAAACAAATATCTATAATCAGAAGGAGTTTTTCTTTAGACTTTAGGTGAGTTTCATAAGGATGAAAAACTGCAGAGAAACTGGTTTTCTAGTGTACCTAAAGTAACCCATCTTGGGCCAAGTTGGCAGGAAGGGTGCCGGCAACCACTCCTGAAAGAAAGAGAGGGAGGGAGAGAGAATTTGCAAGTTTGGTGTATTACACTGAATGTAACTTGAGTATCTTCCCGTATTAACTAATACCACAGATCTCTGCCACCAACCCCACAACACCACACCCTGTAGCCACAAACAGCCTTCAGGTTTTTCCTCCCCGCCTTCATAACGGTCTTAAGCCCAACCACATAATCTGAATTGGAAGATTTAAGTTGTTTGTATATGCTCCAAAAGGAATCCCAACTGTTTGAGTGTTTCACATACTTCGGAGTCAGTAATCACACAGCCTGGGTGATGACTGAATGAGTCACACTGAGGAAAACACAGACTGAAGTTGAATCTGGACTACAATTTGCAGATGTGCCCTCACACCCACTCAAAATGGGAATCTCCATTTATTTAAAGCCTCTAACTGTAACTTAGTACCCATTCTCTTATACCGAAAATTTACAAAACCCACAGGTTTTCTGAGTTGAAAAATAATTTTCAAATAAAGCTGAAAGTTAAGTAGCAAATTCTTTACATCTTGAAAAATATATATAAAGAGAGCAGTGAGTGCATTAGTTACTAATATTTAGCAAGCTGTGATTTTTAAGGTTTTTAAGGATAATTTTCATTTTAAAGTCAATAACATCAAGCTTATCTATTAAGGAGCAAATCTTATTTCTTCTTTTCCTGCACCCATAGTAAAATGATAGTGGTAGGACAGCGTATAATCACTTTCACAAACAAAACCTAACTTCCTAAAAAATTCCATTTTGGGCCGGGCACGGTGGCTCACACCTGTAATCTCAGCACTTTGGGAGGCTGAGGCAGATGCATCACAAGGTCAGGAGATCAAGACCATCCTGGCTAACACGGTGAAACCCCGTCTCTACTAAAAAAAAAAAAAAATCAAAAAATTAGCTGGGCGTGGTGGTGGACGCCTGTAGTCTCAGCTACTCGGGAGGCTGAGGCAGGAGAATGGCATGAACCCAGGAGGCAGAGCTTGCAGTGAGCCAAGATGGCGCCACTGCACTCCAGCCTGGGCAACAGAGCGAGACTCCGTCTCAAAAAAAAATAAAAAATAAAAAAATTCCATTTTGGATTAACTCAATAATATAGTTAACACATTTTGTAAGAATGAACATAGGATGAGCAACGGTGACTTAGAAATAAAACAGATTATAGGCCAGGTATGGTGGCTCATGCCTGTAATCCCAGCATTTTGGGAGGCTGAGGCAGGCAGGCTTGAGCCCAGGGTTCGAGACCAGTCTGGGAAGCATGAGGAAACCCCGTCTCTAAAAAAATATAAAAATTAGCTGGGCTTGGTGGTAAGCACATTTGGTCCTAGCTACTTGGGAGGCTAAAGTGGGAGGATTGCTTGAGCCCGGAAGGTCAAAGCTGCAGTGATCCGAGATTGTGCTACTGCACTGCACTCTAGCCTAGATGACACAGCAAGCCCCTATCTCAAAAAATAAATAAAGATTATAATCTTTTAAGGAAATTTTGTTAAAGTCTCTTTTAGTCATAGTATGTTTATCATAGTTCAATAGCTTTAGAAGAAAAAGTTGCACTATACCTCTGTATACTCTTCTCGAGGGCTGGTTCTTATGCCAGTGAAGCAGTAAGTAAACGTTATCATCTCCAACGAAGAGAAGAGAAAAAGTAGATATTAAAGCTTAGAATATAAATCTAATGTGGAATGCCAAATAGATTTCATCATTTGAACCAAGAACTTAATGGTGGGCTGCCTTGAACAAGGACTTGAGGAAGATTCTCAAGCTATATCTAGTTCCCTAATCAATTAGATATGTCTGCTACGAGCTTTAGAAGTGAAACGTGGGTAGAATTTCTATTTGATATTTATTGCTCAGGTTATAATTTAAGTCCTGAATATATAATCCCTCTCAACCTCAGGTCACCATACTAAGTCATGGTGAAAGCTCAGCCCTCAGTTAAAATGATTTTATGAAAAAAGAGCATTTTCAAGAAAACTAGAAATCATCAAAATGAGAATCCCTTGAGGAAAACTTAACAATCAAATGCCAGTTTGAAAAAAAAATGCACACATCTGAAAGGTGGGTGAGCATCCAGAGAATACCTCCCAGTGAAGTTAATTTGTGTAGTCTAAGTATGCATGGTAATGCATCAAAATGCAAGTCCTTAGAAAAATAACCCGCCTTGTTGTTCTTTATTCTTGTCTGCTTTCATTTGTTCCTTGACTTTAGGACTCCCAAGATTAGTAGGGTCTTTTCTTAATGCTTTTGCTGTTTAGGTATTTCCTTATAAATTTGCCCATTTTTCTTAAGGATTTTTGTCATTTCTTCCAGCAAATCAAAATATTTGACATGGGATAATAATCAATCAGAACTACATCTTGAAATACATAATATATAGACATGCATGTTTGGTTTTATGAATAATGTTATATAGCTGTGGTCACTAAAATAACTTAAAATATACATTTTTTGTTTTACTTGTGCAGCATTTGCAATTTCAGTCATTAAATGAGCTTTGCAGGTGTGCAAATACCCTGTTAATCCTGGTGTTTTCTGAAAGACTGCTAGCCACATCAACCAATACTTCGGAAGACTGGCAAAATGGAGAAGCTTTTGCAGAACCCAATAATAAATTAATAAGATGAGTTGTGTAACAACTGGAACTTTGTTGAGTTAAAAAATAAGACCACCTGAAATTTTATTTTTTAAGCCATCAAGGATTGGATTTTTAAATGCAAAACCAGATATGACCATTCTTGTCTGTCCTTTCCTTTTTCTTACATGTAAACATTATTTTCTTGATGGGGGGAAAGTCCCTAACCTGTACTTCTCATTACAAAAATAATAATAATAATAACATTCAGACTGCTTTGTTGAGTTTTGGTCTAGGCTATTTCTTTTAAGGGGCACTTGTGTGCAGTAGAGAGAAACCATCTTTACATCTTCAGGGTGATGCGTGGCTTTTAGAAAATACCAATGAAACTACTTAGATGGCATGCAGAAACAAGTAAAAAAACACCTTTACCTTTTCAGTGTATTTTTAATGGTCTTTCCACACTGTTTTTAGCTGATCACACAAAGAGCTTTATAGTAACAGTGTTCTTTACTGTTTCTACAATAGAAAAGTAATCTGACATGTAATTCCCATTGTAGAGTCAGCCTAAGCTGTGAACTTTAAAAATGTGTCAGTAACAGAAGTCAGGCTTTATATTACTTTGTAGCTGCCAACAATTCAGGTTATATTTTGGGCCCAAATTCTGTAAATTATGAAGGAAAATAATTCACTCAGTTCTACGCAGAGCTTGAGAATACCTCTTATACTTGGATGTCATGAAAATGACTGGAAAAATGGCAAGTTCTCAGGTATTATTGCCACCCCAGTAGCAGCCAGTTATCAATTGTTTTCAAATGATCCCATACATTATTAGTTCTTATGAATTTGCAATCATTGACTCACTATGAATTTGGTAACCCTTTGTATAAATAATTCTCCTCAGAAGAGAGGACGAACTTAGCACTGAGAAGCATATAGGCATCTTAAACATCCTTTGAAGACCAGCCTAAGAGAATACTGTTTATTTTTTTGCTGCATGTGAAAGTTCATTCTCAGTATCAAGTTTATTTTGTCCGCTAACTTTGTTAACCTTTCCAATTTCTTCAGTATTTGGTATCCTCTCACAAAGAGCTGTTAGGATAGAACAGTTGCATCAGGGTTAAAGGCCAGAGCCATTACCATGTTAACCTGAAGCATATATACTATTTCTTGAGCTCCCAATGTGTTTCTGATTACTTGTTTAAAATAAAAAATGCCAAGAGTATTATAGCATTGTACAAGGCATCTATAAAACCTCCTATATCTAGTATATGTTACGTAAATGCTTAAAATATTTCTATTCGTAAGGTCACTAAAAAGGGCAGGAAAAAATGCAGTTTTTTCATTAAAAGAATCAGTTTTGATGATTTTATGTTAGCTAACATAGCTGAATTTGTGATGAAATCAGAAATTTGAACTTTTTCAAAAAGTGATGTATTTCTACTGATCTTTTAAAATAATATTTATCTGAGCACGGTTAATGACTGAAACAATATCCATTCTTATTGAAATCATACTATCATAATGAATAACTAACTGAGAGATATTTTCTTGTAAAGATTTACTGCTAATCCCTTGGTCGTAATTCATTTCACTTAAGAGACATTCAGCCTATCGCTTAGAAACAGTATTTGCAGACTTCACCAGGGTAACAGCTCTAATCCTTAAGGTAATCATCTTTCACCCTCCTCTCCAGTTCCTTCTCCTTTTAAGTCTTCACTGGTCTTTTTAGAAAAACAAAAACTAGAAGACAGCTATTATTCTCCTCCATGGGATAGTCTACTCCATTCAGGCAAGTAATATCGTCTTCTGTTTACCTTCATCTAAAACAAGTGCACAGGGTCACCCTCTTCATGCTGATATTTTCCCAAAGCCAAAAGAAAGACTATGTCAGGAGACAGTCAGATTGCCAACCATAAGAACCTAAGAAGTAAGCTCCAATTGCCTTTTTATTTTTGTATTCAATACCCAAGGGAGAGGAGAAAGAGAAGATGATAACGAGCGGAAGGAGGAGAAAGAGAAGAAGGAGAAGGAGGAGAAAAGAAAAGCTATGTTTCTATGTCAGAACTCATCCTAAATCAGTCTGAATATCTTCTTTTACTTTTGCTAATATTCATTAACAACATTCCAAAGCATACTATGATCAGCAACAAGGCAAGAATAATTAATACTTCATTATTTTATTTAATATTGGCATTTTCCAATATAATTTCAGGCCAAAGAAGTATTAGTACATAAAGAATGGAAAGTACTAGTACATAAAGAATGGATTACATGCTTTCATATACCACAGCAAAGAACAGGATTTCATAAAGATTTTGTGTGTATGCTTATGTCAAAGAAACAACTGTCAAAAAGGAAAAGTATTTCAGAATTCTGTAGCAGGCATAGGTTCTTTAGGACCCTGAAACTGTTTACTTCCTTTTATTACTTTTTAGTCATCTACCCACATTTATCATTGGCATTGGCTAGAGAAATAAAAGTCATTCATAGCCTTGAACAATAATAGACAGTTGACAAATGCATGCAGTTTGGTAATGAATGCTAGTTTTTTTCAAACAACTAGCCAAGGTCTCTGACATGAAAAGACCTTCTATGTAAGAAAAAGATAAAATTTTGATCCTGAATCTCAAGTTTGTGCTAGGTTCTAGAAGTTATTTAAATTTCTATTTTTCAAAAACATAACTTTGGTCCATATAAATTTAGAAAAATCACTATTCTACTACCAGAAAATTTATTTGCAAACCACTTCCATGTGAGGCAATAAGAATTAATCTACATTTTAGACTTAGCATATGCTTCCAAATATTTGCTTTCTCCTATACCTTTTTATTTGAATCTGCCCATGATTCTAAGCTAGAAACCTTCAAATCTCTGACCTCCTCTGCCATTCAGTTTCCACATTATCTAAACTCCACCTCCTAATCTCCCCACTGTCCATGGGTCTCCACTGCCATTGCCTTAATTCAAACTCTCTTGGAATGCTGGGCTCAACTACCTGGGGGGCAAGAAAACCATGTTCTTTTGGTGTCAGTAAAGCAAACACAATATAAAATATGAGAAAAGCTTAGGTTCAATGAATGTATGTAGAAATTTGAAATTTGAAGCTCTGGAAAGCAGTTATATAAATTGTGTGTTATTTTAATTTCAACATTTGTGTATGCTTTGTGTATTATTTTATTTTTTTATTTTATTTTATTTTTTTTGAGATGGAGTCTCGCTCTGTCTCCCAGGCTGGAGTGCAGTGGCGCGATCTCAGCTCACTGCAAGCTCCTCCTCCCGGGTTCACGCCATTCTCCTGCCTCAGCCTCCCGAGTAGCTGGGACTACCGGCGACCGCCACCATGCCCAGCTAATTTTTTGTATTTTTAGTAGAGACGAGGTTTCACTGTGTTAGCCAGGATGGTCTCGATCTCCTGACCTCATGATCCACCTGTCTCGGCCTCCCAAAGTGCTGGGATCACAGGAGTGAGTCACTGCGCCTAGTGTGTATTATTTTAAATCGTATAAAAGGTGCCCCTAGAATCTTTTCAATGTTCAGGTCTTTTAAAATTTCTTTTCGAGCCTTTATCTGTCCTTATTATCACCAGTGACATTTTTCCCAAAACTCACCAATTGTGTCACTTACTTGTTTAATGATCTTGATAGGTCCCTAACAACAGAAGAGAAGTTTCACATGCCTTAGCTTCACAAACAAGGCCCTCAGTGGAATAGCCAGAGCTTGTCTGTTCAATCTTATCTTCACACATTCATCCTTTATCCGGCAATCACACTGAACTGTAAGTTCTTCAGGCATAGATGTTTTTTTCTTTAATCTTTCTCTTGAATTTTCCAATAGGATCTTATACATTGCTCTTCCTAAATGCGCAGTGGCTCATACCTATAATCCCAGAACTTTGGGAGGCCGAGGTGGGCAGATCACTCGAGGTCAGGAGTTCAAGATCAGCCTGCCCAACATGGCAAAACCCCGCCTCTACTAAAAAAAATACAAAAATAGTTGGGCTTGGTGGCACATGCCTATAATCCCAGATACTCCGGAGGCTGAGGCAGGAGAATTGCTTGAACCCTGGACGCAGAAGTTGCAGTGAGCCAAGATCACACCACTGCACTCTAGCCTGGGTGACAGAGCAAGACTCCATCTTAAAAAAAAAGAATAATAAAAATTAACAACAGGCATATAGTCATTAAGACTTCATTAAATTTAGATTATTTTCCTTTGGACAAGCGCTGACACTTCTTTTGCGTATTCTTCTTTGACATTTTATTCATTCAGGTTCCAAACAATCCTGCCTTTAATATACTCTACAAATGACATTTCAACTGGCAACAACCTTCCTTGGATATTTTGTTTTTATAAAGGTAGGATGTAGCTTCTTCATTCTGACCTTTGGGCACTTATTATTATGAAAATACATAAGTGAATTATAAAAATCCATTTATTGACTCACATGTTGGTTCACCATATAAGATCAGCAAAAATGTCACCACAACTTCTACATACCACACCCCAAAAGGAGAAACTTCATGTACTACCATACTATTAAGTAGCCTCAGAGATCCTCTACCCACTGTTTTAATGCTGACTTCCACAATGAGGTCATGTGAACAAAACCTCAGGTTCCCACATCGGGTGGCTCACTCTTGAAGGAAAGGGAGCTTTCACTTCCTCGAGCTGCAGATAGCCTCATGCACAAACCTTAGGAACAGGGCCAGACCAAGATCCGTGGGTACTCAAGACAAGCTAATAATTTAACATCCTTTTAAACCTATACTTTTCAAAGTCTAGCTAGATCACTATGTATTTAGAAAAGAGGCTGGGAACTCAGTAAGAAAAAGAGAAAAAGCAGAAAAGGAGCATTCACACAGCTTCTCTTGTCATGAAAAATCAACATGAAAACAACAAAACTCTGGGCTTGTAATGGTCACTTTTATGTGTCACCTGGACTGGGTCATGGGACACTCAGACCTTTGGTCAAACATTTGGTTGTTTCTATGAGGGCATTTCTGGATGAAATTAACTAATAAAGCAGTTGCCCTTCCTAATGTGAATGAGCTTCATCCAATCAGTTGAAGGACTGAATAGAACAAAAAGTTTGAACTTCCCCTGAGTAAGAAAGAATTCCTCCTGCCCAGTGACCTCCAAACTGGGACATCAGCTTTTTTTTTCCGTGCCTTTAGACTTGAGCTAAAACATCAGTTCTTCCTGGGTTCCAAGAATACCAAGCTTCAGGCTGGAACTATACCATTAGTTCTCTTGCAAATAACTAATTCAGGAAAAAACAAAACAAAATGCAACATAATATTAAAAGATGTAAAGGATGTTTATTTCCAAAAAGCAAGGATGTTTCCATATTTAAAAAATCTATTAATTCAACATACAAGTAGATCCAAAGAGAAAAATCACACAATTATGAAAATGCTAAAAAATGTTTGATAAAATAAATCATCTTTAATAATTTTCTATAAGTATGTATGTGTGTATATATGCATGTGCATATGTATACACATACACACATATACACACACACCTGTATTTCAGGCTTAATGCAGAAATACCAAGAAGATCTTCAGTAAAGTAAAAATTGAGACAAACATGCCCACTATCTCACAATCATTTAACACTATATAAGAAGTATTAGTATTAGAGTCCAACTAGGAAAACAATTAGAAGCATAAAAATTAGATATACAAGATCAAAAATAGAATTAGCTACATTGTCATGATTGCACACATAGAAAATCTAAGAGATTAAAATTCTAAAGAATTCAGTAAACTGGCAAGGACAATCTGAAATCAATATCTTTCATATAGACACACAATAGACTAGAAGATATAATGGAAAAAATTCCTTTTTTACAACAATGAGTAACTGAAACAATAGAAATATTTTAAAATTTGTCTACTGATAAGCTTGCAAGAAATGTACAAGATCTATAGAAGGCAAATTTTAAAATACCACTATATTTTATAAGAGAGACTGAAAAAAATGAAATTTTTATAAAAGGAAACCCCCCAAAATTTAAAGTAACTGATATATTTAATGCTACTTCTATGAAATATTAGAAAGATGTTTCTGTTTCTTACCAGACAAACTGATTTTTGCATTCATACAGAAAACTAAAAACAAAGGATTAAAATAAAATAAATGATGGGAGAGCCTAGTGCTACCACATTTTAAAACACATTCAAAAGCAATAGTAGTTAGAAGCATGAGATAATAGTGCAGGAAGAAATAAACAGATAATTTGAAAAGAACAGAATGCCCAGGAATTAACCCAAATACATTTAGGAAATTGCATTCCGAAGGTTGGAATTCAATCACTAGAGGAAAAAATGGATTATTTACATAATTGTGTTGAGAAAGACAAATAGCCATTTAGTATAAAATATTTTTGGTTACATACCTCAAATCTTATACAAAAGTAAATTTCAAATGTATCAAAGATTTGAATGTGATAAATTAAACTGTATAAATGCTAGAAGAAATAATGTTAGCATGTTTTATAATCTCTGACAGTTAAAGACCTTTTTTGACCCCCAAAAAACTACATAAGATACTGATAACATTATTAGATTTTTAGAAAGGTGTGTTGGTTTTATTGATCTGTCAACTTAGCTAGGCTATGTAAGGTCTCCAGTTGTTCAATCAAGCACTAATCTAGATGTTGCAGGTAAGGTATTTTGCAAACATAAATAAAATTCCTAATCAGTTAACTTTAAGTAAGAGAGATTATCCTGGATATTCTGCATAGGCCTGACTGAATCCACTAGAAGGCAAAAACGCAGGAGAGAGATTTCCTGAGAAAAACAGACCTTCTGCCTATGGACAACAGCCTCTAGCTGTTACTGTGGAGTTCCCTCCTGCTTGGAATCTTCCTTTCCTGACTACCTTGCTGTACAGGCTAATAGCTCCAGCCTCCACCTGTGGGTTTGAGACCTGCCCATAATCTCACTCTTCTGACTGGCTGCCCTGCAGATTCTGGACTTGCTTAGCCAGACCCCACAATCAGGTAAGCCGATAGACAGATAGATAGATAGATAGATAGATAGATAGATAGATAGATAGATAGATACATAGATACATAGATAGATACATACATAGAAAAATATATACTACTACTACCTCCAACTGCTTCTTTGTTGAACCCTGGTTGATACAGGAGGGTAACTACGTGTTTAGGATGAGAGATCTGGGACATAAACTTTTGGCTGTATCTACTCTTACATTTTTAAAATTGGAAAAATGTGAATATATTACAAATTCAACAAATAAACCAAATACATTTAGATAGTATGCCCTAAACACAAAGTATTGAAAGCTCTGCATTAATTAATAGAAATGTGTTCTAACCTCTTAAAAGGACTTACAAACCTGCTATTTTGCTATTTTCTACCAAAATTAAATTCAGTATTTTCTCAAACCTTTGATAGTTGCTGTTTGCCTACGCATGGTTCTACCCCTAATTCTATCTCAAGTACCTGCATTTTTAAAAATGTATATTGAAAACTTAGTATTTATCTTGACACATAAAAATGAGCATTGGCTTATTCCAAGGCTTCAAACTGACCTCCTAGCATGAATTGGCCTTCATTTACCTACTTGGCTTGCTCTCCCCAAGGCCCTACCTCTGCCAACAGCAGTACAGAATGGTAGAGAGCCCTGCTCTTAGAGTGGAGACATCTGGGGTTCAGTCTAGCCATAACATTTATTAATTTTGTTATATATAATATCTAACCAAACTGCTCTAAATTCAGAATAATCTTGTGTAATGGTAATAGAAACAGTTGCTCTGTCCATACCACATAGCATAATAAACCTGGAAGCACTTGCCAACTGTGGAGTGCTGAGTAAATGCAAGTCACTGTTTTTATCACTGTTAGTTATTTTAGATTTGAGTCTACTTGCATTTGGATTGATGTAACTACAAATCAAGAAGGAAAAGAAAAGAAAGGGGTAAGTTATTTGATAAGTATTTGCTCCGCCTAGGCTGCTTTCTTAACCTCATTTAGTATAGCAACTCCTGAAGGTAGGTTAACTCTGCCAGAGTTCCAGAACAGGTAAGAAGGGAAGCTAAATTTTAAAGAAAAAACTGCCCAGCTTTGAAGTTGGTACTACAATGGAATGGCCATACAAATAACTTTCCTTGTTTATTTATATATCACAAACATAAATATATATGTAAAATAACCCAAATCCTTAAACCCAAAGAACCATCAGATTAAAGTTAGTTAAAACAATGTTCTACATTAGAACCATTCAGTTTTTTTTCTTTTTAATTTTGCCGTTTCATTTGTGTTGGTGTTTTGTATACTCAACAATAAAAAGAGACTGGTACTTCCTTGAGATTCCATTTGATAAGGAAAGACAAATTAGACTAGAAGACTGAGATTGCATTAAAATGTCCATTTAGCTGGTTGAAGAGAAACATTGAACACTTTGTTCAAAATCATTCAGTTCACAGCCTTGTGGATTTTCTCAGAAATAAAATTACTTTAGAAAACAAATTTTTAAAAATCCCTCCGATTAACTATAGATTTATTCTAATAGGGCATACATTGGATTATATAAAAAAGGTATTTTTTTTCTGAATGTGGGATGATACTATAAACATATGGCTTTTGCTGAATGTTAATTTTCTCTGGATAATCTTACTGTAAAACTAAAAACTATATTTATTTTTAGACTCACTTTATTTTTGAAGCCATGTATTAATATACTATTATAGTAATTACAATTGGATTTGTATTTTAGATTCAGATTAAGCTTAGTCATTTGAGTGTCTACTATATGCCATATTTATTTCTATTATTTCATAATTTTTATAATAATCATTTGTTGTAGTCCTATTTTTCTTAATGAGGTAATAGGCAGAGAGGTTGTGAATAAGTAAAGCCATATTACATATCTGAAATTTGCTAAGAGAGTAGATTTTAAGTGTTCTCAAAAAACGGTAACTATGTGAGGTGATGAATGTTCTAATTAACTTGACGGTAGTCATTTCACAATGTATATATATAACCAATTATAGCACTGTACACATTAAATATATATGATTTGGTTTGACAATTATACCTCAATAATACTGAAAAAACAAAACATTAACAACCAATCAAACTGTGTATCTAAAATGGGAGCACTTTATTACATACAGATTATACCTTAATAAAGTTGATTTTAAGAAAAACTGAACCTACTTCTTGGGACATGTCTAGAATTTTACAATGTGGTTAGAAAGATCAGTCTTCCTCATACCTTCAAGCTGTGAGACTGGCCTGCTTCTTTTAATTCATTTTTCCTACAAACAGAAGACAGAAGAGACTTCTTCAAGCAAATTTTTATTTGCATCACTTCCCTGCTCAAATCCTTCTAACTATTTCCAATTATTTTAAAATCAAGTTGATACTTTGAATTGGGAAGCCAACAGTTAATTACTTGATTACTACAATTTGACAGAGTACTTATTTTCCAAACACATCATTCAGAATTCTGTCTTCTAATTACAAAGTATCTTCCTTGTTTCCTACCAGTTCTTCAGAAATTTGTTTCAAGTTCAACTACTTTCTAAAACTAGTCCAACTAAAGGCAAGCGCCCTGCTTCTCCATGTTCACACACTCGCTCACGTGCACACACAAATGGCTTTGACTGATCACATATATATATATATATATATATATATATATATATATATATGTTTTTTGGTTGGTGGTGACTGTGTTGCATGTAACTTATCATGCTTCAAGCATCCTTTGTAAGTGCATGTAAAACATTGTAAAATTGGAGGCCTTTGTAAATTTTAGTTTCCATGCTTTTTACTTTTTTCTGATTATAAGCACCTTGAGGGCAGTGTTGCCATTTCCGTTTACCACCGTTTACCATATGGCTACCATATTATAGCTCTTCTAATATGGCAGGTGTTCAATAAATTGCATTGCATAAGGATCTGTGGTTGACTGATTAACTTCTTGGCAAGTGAAATTTATTTAATATTCCCCTTGAGTTCACAAATGGTTTATGCACTTCACAAAGCACCTTTACGTAGAATCATTCTGGCCTTGCTTGAATCTGACCAATAACCTCTAAATAAAACACTAAGGTTTCTAAAATGAAGACTGTCTTTTAGCCACACGGAGTATTTTCATTTTTATTACCCTATTGTTGCACACATATCAGACTGGAATATGGTTTACATACTAGAACCTTCCAACCTCCAACCCAGCAGTGTTGCACTGGTCTTTCTGTGCTCTGTTTTCTTTGTGAATCACGGATTAGTAGTGTAGCCTTTCTGACCTGCAATAAAACTCACACATTCCCTTAAACATATGCTACTCTACAATGAATTTCATTGAAGGAAAAAATACCCGAGAATTCTACCTGACTGATTTTTTTTCAGCTTTGAGGTACTGTGGTTAGATCAAATAATGCAAGTTGTGTTGGAGAGAGCCAGGAACTTCAGGCCTCCACAAATTCTGATCCTGCAAATCCAGTGACAGAATTAGAATATTTTTCTTTGTCAAGGCTTCAACTTATTTTTGTTTAAACATCAGGTCTTTCTAATCAACTTGCTATTGTTTCTCAGACAAAACAGAATCAGAAGTCATATTCTAAGGAAGGATGTGGCACAAGATAAATGATGGGAAATAAAGCTTACTACTGGAAAATACTCTTTAATAGTTTTCACTTGGATATCACACTTTTGTTTACTCTCTCTCTCTCTCTCTCTAGCACTAGACTTTGGAAAATACACATTATCCACACCACACCAACATAAAATGAAGCCTGATTCTGTATGTATTAATACTTATTTACATTACTAAGTCAAAGAATTTTTAAGTCACATTTAAATATGTTTATCATTTCCAAAGCTTTTCAAGAAAAGGGATATTATTTATCTATCACTAGAAAATACTGCTATGAAACTCTCCTCTGTCATCTCCACACAGAGAAAAGATATATACACACATATTAATTGCCTTTTTCTACGCAAAAACTCTGGAAGAATAAATTACTAAATTTTTAACAAAGTATTTTATGTGTACTTCAGCCTCATTTTTTTAGGGAAGCATTTCTGTAAGTTATAACAATTTGTTTCTATTATGAATACATACAAAGCACTTCTAATCTTCTTTTTGAAAGTAGACACTGAGGGGAGTTATTTTATCCCATCATGAATTATGGCTTCAAATTTACTTTGTTTTTAAAAATATTTTTAAAATTAATATACTTTGGGGTTTTTTGAGTAATTTTACATTCCCAGAAAAACTGGGTAGAACATACAGTTTCCATACATATTATCCAACCCTCCCCACTTATAATTTCCTGTGTTATTAACCATTTGCATTAGTGTGGTGCATTTATAATATTCTTTTAATATATGCCTTTGGTAGCATTTATATTAATAATAATCTTGCTTAATAGCAGCTGAAAGTACATTTTTAAATGGATATTTTACCTTTATGTTAAAGATAAACAATAAAGATCTATACAGTTATAACTATATTTTTATGAGATATAAATAGTACATAATCCATCCCATTTTTATAATACTTTATAAAATTTTAAGCCTACCTTGATGCTTTTTGAAATAAACACACACACACACACACACACACACACACACACACACACACACACAGGCACACACAAAACTGCTTGTTTATTTTCTGAGGCCTGCATGGGCACTTTACTTCAAAATGTGCTAATTGCTCTGACTTCGGCCCGGGCTCTTTGCTGGGCTGCACACCTCTGCCTGCTACATCTGTGTTTACATAACTTGTGGAATCACTCAGAGTCCTGCTGCAGGTCCCTTTAGCTTCTTTCAGGACCAGGCTTCAGTGAGTCTAACCAAAGTCAAAGTCACCTAGATCAGTTACTCCCGAGAGCTTACTCGGGTCAGAATCTACCTTTCACTAACAGTTTGATGCAAAATCATACACAACATATTCCCTCAACTGAGGACATATGGTTTGTAAGACTGTGATTTTAAAAAGTAGTTGATAAATTACTTTGTAAGACCTTTACTATTAATTTCTGTCAGGAGACAGAAAAATAGTAAAGGGCATCTACCATTGTTCCAAAAACAACACTTCCTGCAATGGAGTAGAACTCTCTGCAGTGTCATATTGAAATTAATCTTGCTCTCTGCTGCTTACTGAATGCTATTCAAAATTATTCAGCTGAAGTTAAACAGAAGTATTGTTCTTACATAAGAGTATAAAACCAAATTCATATATTTCATATATAATTAATGTCTGCAACACAGGTCTAATAATGTCAGCAACAAGATATGGATGGAAGAAAGACAAATACGTAAATATTAAAAGTCAGACCCACAAATAGAATGAAATAAAAACTAGTTGGAAACTTATGCCTACTCTAATACAATGGATGTATCATTTGTTGTGCTCTGAGGTGTTTTTTAGGTAAAGCACAAACTAATTTGTCAGTTTAAGTGCCTGACAAAGAATTCAAAATAATTGTTTTAAAGTAGCTTATCAAGCTACAAGAGAACACTGTTACACACCTTAATAACACCAAGAAAAAAAATACACAAACAAAATGAAAAAATCAAAATAGATATGGGAAAAAAACAACAAGCAGAAACACTGGAACTGAGGAATACAAATGAATGAAATTTAAAAGGCAATAGAGGGTTTCAACAGCAGACTTAACCAAATGAAAGAAAGAATCTGTGAACTCAAGAGAGACATTTGAAAATATCTAGTCAGAAGAGAGAGAATGAACAGTGAAAAGGGATGTACATAAAAAGCCTGTGGGATTCATGGGACACGTTTGCACTACAGGAATTTCATAAGATAAAAGGACAAAAGTTTATTTAGCACAATAATGGCTGAAAACTCCCCAAATCTACTGAAAGATATGACCATCTAGGTACATGAAGATCAAAACTCTCCAATAAGGTTCAGCCCACAGAAGACTTCACCAAGACATTTTATAACCAAACTGCCAAAAATCAATGACAAAGAGAATCTTAAATCCAGCAAGAGAAAAGTGGTTTGTCACATACGATGGAAACACCATACTGGCTACCGGATTTCTCGGCAGACACTTTGCAGGCCAGGAGAGGTGTAATAATATTTTTGAAGTACTGAAAAAAAAAAAAAGGCCAGGCATGGTGACTCACACCTGTAATCCCAGCACATGGGGAGGACAAGGTGGGCAGACCACGAGGTCAGGAGATGGAGACCATCCTGGCTAACACAGCGAAACCCCACCTCTAGTAAAAATACAAAAAATTAACAGGGCGTGGTGGCACGCGCCTGTAGTTCCAGCTACTCGGGGGGCTGAGGCAGGAGAATCGCTTGAACCCAGGAGGTGGAAGTTGCAGTGAGCCGCCCACTGCACTCCAGCCTGGGTGACAGAGAGAGACTTCATCTCAAAAAAAAAAAGGAAAAAAAAAAAAGAAAAAGAAAAAGAAAAACCTGCCAACCAAAAATACTTTGCCTGGTAAAGCTGTTCAGCAAGGGAGAGATCAAGACTTTCCCAGACAAACAAAACCTGAGAGAAATAAGAGGAGAAAGGAACAAAGGATCTACAAAACAACCAGAAAATAAATAACAAAATGACAATAGTAAGTATTTACCTAAAAATAATTACCTTGAATGTAAATGGATAAAATTATCCAGTAAACAAAACATAGAGTGGCTGAATGGATTAAAGAAAAATATATACAAGATCCAGCTATATGCTGCCTATCAGACTTACTTCAGCTTTCAGACTAGACTGAAATCGAAGGATGAAAAATGATGTTCCACGCATATGGAAACCAAAAGAAAGCAGAGGTAGCTATACTTACATCAGACAATGAAGACTGTAAGTCAAAACTGTAAAAAGAAAAAGAAGGTAATTATATAATGACAAAGGGGTCAATTCATCACGTATATAACAATTATATATATGTGTGCACCTAACAGCAGAGCACCTAAATATGTAAAGCTAATACTAACAGGACTAAATGGAGAGATAAACAGCAATATAATAACAGTAAGGGACTTCAATACCCTACTTTGATCAATGGATAGACTATCCAGACAGAAAATCAGGAAATCAATGAGGAGACATTGGACTTGAACTATCTCAACAAATATATACAGAACATTCCATTCCACAACAGCAGAATACACATTCTTCTCAAGCATAAAACAGAATATTATCTACAATGGATTCTATATTAGGCCACAAAACAAGTCTTAACAAATTTAAGCAGAGTGAAAGTATATTGTTTTTTTCCAACTATCATAGTATAAAAATAGAAATCAATAACAGGAGAAAAATTGGAAAATTGACAAATATGTGGAAATAAAACATGTTCTTTTACCCAAAGATAATAGTCTTTTATCCAAAGATAGCAGCCTTTGGATAAAAGCTATCTTAATTGATGTGAAGTGATATCTCATGGTGGTTTTGATTTGCATTTCTCTGATGATTAGTGATGCTGAGTACCTTTTTACATACCTATTGGCCATTTGTGCGTCCTCCTTGGAAAAATACCTATTCAGTTCCTTTGCCCACTTTTTTAGGTAAAAGATGTTATCATTTTATATTTGTTTTCCAAAATGATGGAATCAACCCAAATGCCCATCAATCAACGAATGGATAAAGAAATTGGTATATATATACAATGGAATATACTCACACATAAAAAGGAATGAATTAACGGCATTTGCAGTGACCTGAATGAGATTGGAGACCATTATTCTAAGTGAAGTAACTCAGGAATCGAAAACCAAACACCGTATGTTCTCAATGATATGTGGGGACTAAGCCACATATCATGAGGACACAAAGGCATAAGAATGATACAATGGACTTTGGGGACTTGGGGGGAAGGCTGGGAGAGGGGCAAGGAATAAAAGACTACACATAGGATGCAGTGTATACTTCTCGAGTGATGGGTACACCAAAATCTCACAAAAGCACCACTAAAGAACTTACCCATGTAACCCAATACAACCTGTAACCCAATAACCTATGGAAAAATTAAAAAAAATTAAAAAGGCTATTATCAAAAGTTCATGGCAGCATTATTCACTATAACCAAGATATGGAAACAACCTGTCTCTTGATGGATAAATGGATGGATATATCGTGTGTGTGTGTGTATGTGTGTGTGTATGTGTATACAATGGAATATTAATAAGCCTTAAAAAAAAAGAAGGTCCTCACATTTCCAACAACATGAATGAACCTGGAAGACATTATACTAAGTGAAATAAGCCAGACACAGAAAGACAAATACTACTAA